>NC_090252.1:11608309-11615418 GCF_037325665.1 Littorina saxatilis | reverse complement strand
CCACTAAACCCTTCTCTCTTTTTACCTTCATGTCTTCCATCAGCTCCCCCCCCTAATTTCCTCCACCAAGCAATTCGAAACATGCTCAGAGACCAACAGAATCTTACCACAAAGTCTGTAGATATATAACATGCCCCCCCCCCCCTTCTCATTTTCTCTACCACTCCCTCCCTCCCCTCCTAAAACCTTGTCTCTATTCCCCTTTACTTCCTCAAACCCCCTCGTCCAAGCAATTCGAAACATTCTCAGAGACCAACAGAATCTCAACACAAAGTCCGTAGACATACATTTCCCCTCTTCTCTCGTTCTTTCTCCCCACTCCCCAAACACCCCTTTTAGGCCAAAAAAAAAAATTGTCTGTTTAGGGTAACCCGACCGACCCTATCGATTTGGCGCCGACCCAAAAACTTTTTTTTGATTTAAAAAAAAAAAAAAAAAAAGAGGTAAAAATGCTAAAAAGAGACATTTGGCGTTTCTTTCTCTCCCTTTCTCTCCGTTTTATTTATACGTTAGTTTTGAAACATGTATTCATCAAATATAAGAAGTGAATGTTCAGCCAACATAGCATTTACACACACACACAAAAAAAAACACAAAAAAAACCCTCCCTACCTACCTACCGACCCTACTTTTTTTTGGTCATGTTACCCTAAACAGACAATTTTTTTTTTTGGCCTTATGTGTCCTTCCCTGAACTATCCAGCTCAGACTCTTACAGAATAACCACCACAAAATAAACTAACAAACAAACAAACAAACAAACAAACGCACTGCCAAATAGTTTTTCTTTCCCTCCCTCATTTCACACTGCCAAACACGGATACTGAAGCCCACATAATGTCATCTGCTCAGCTGATTGTAGGTCCATTCTTGGGACCAAAAGCGTACACTACTGTAAAGCTTCCTCGAAAGTGTACCTCTATTCTGGACATACATCTACGACACGTCGCGTCAACGCCTCTCTCTATCTTGTCTTCAGTCTGTGAGTATGTATTTCACCATTATTAGATTACAGCCCCAATCACTTTGACAAATGACCCTTCCTCCCCCCCCACACACACATACTCTAACCCTTTGGTATTCTGAATACACCCTTCTTCTTGACCAGTGTACAGTAGAACAATTCTTCACATTGCACGTCCCCACTCCACTCCCCATCCCCACAAAAAGGTTACACTGCCGACCCCCCCCCCCCCCCCCCCAAACCACCCCTCTCCACTTCCCCCCTCCCCCAAACCACCCCTCTCCTCTTCCCCCCTCCCCCAAACCACCCCTCTCCTCTTTCCCCCCCCCCCCCACACTCCAATCTTTTCATTTTCTGCAACCAACCTACTTCTTCTTGGGTTCTCCAGACACGAGCTTTCATGTCCATTTTGTAGGTCTTTTCTTCGACCCACGGGCTGAGGAGAACCCAAATGGTAGTATTTTTCTCCAACCAGCACTACGTGTTATTACTCCGTACTGCCATGAATAGGGCTCGTCAATCAATATTTACAGAAACGCTGGAACGCCTGGGATGTATAGCAGATCTTAGTCCTAAAGCTCTGATATGAAAAACACAGTCTTCCACTAGTGTAAATAAGGAGTAAGAATGCACTGTGAAATATTAATATAGTCAGCCGTCTTCTAACAAGGCATACTTGTTCAAATTCACCTGTCTCCTTTAAACACAAAATGCATGGGTGGGACTGAAAAACGTCATGAATCCTAAAGAATTTTGAGGGGGGGGTGGGGGGGGGGTGTCTGGGGGCCGCTGAAGGCCCCCAGTGGGGTCCAGGGGCAAGAGAGAAAAAAAGAGGCCATAATCGAATCCGGATTTCCGGTATATACCGGAAGAATCCCTCCCACCCATGAAAATGACACAAAAACGACCAAATTAAATTAAAAAAAAATAAACAAACAAACAAAGACTGATGAATAACATTCTACTCTCCACAATATCCTGTTCAGCTGAATTGATTATTTGCGGAACAAAACGAGCTTGTGGCAGAAATCAGATCCTCCAGATCAATGATGACATGAACTGTGCATCAAAGCACAACAATGAATTATCCGTTTGAGATATCCTCCCCATTCTCCAGCCTCCACACTGCAATGCATGCCCCAAACTACGTGTCACAATTTAAAGACACTGACCTCCCACAACATCTGTGTTACAACTTGTCAATGTTTGTTTGCTTGTTTGTTTGCTTAACGCCCAGCCGACCACGAAGGGCCATATCAGGGCGGTGCTGATTTGACATATAACGTGCGCCACACACAAGACAGAAGTCGCAGCACAGGCTTCATGTCTCACCCAGTCACATTATTCTGACACCGGACCAACCAGTCCTAGCACTAACCCCATAATGCCAGACGCCGGGCGGAGCAGCCACTAGATTGCCAATTTTAAAGTCTTAGGTATGACCCGGCCGGGGTTCGAACCCACGACCTCCCGATCACGGGGCGGACGCCTTACCACTAGGCCAACCGTGCCGGTACTTGTCAATGTACTGAGAAACAGTCTTTCAATAAATAGTGCAGTGTTCATGCCTCACAATTCAAAGTTGCTCCTTCTTTCCCAGCTAAAATTAGATGTGCCGTTTGAGTGCCTGTTTTTGAAAGATATTTGTATTCATAATTTATCCTTTTTTATGCCACTAACGGGCTTGACACTGAAATCGCATTTCAACCTTGAGATAGAACCTTGAACAATTTTGAGAAGAAAACAACAACATTTTTGCAGCGTAGTGACTAGTCTTCTAATGAACACCCTCAATGTCCATACAGTCGTTTCTGTTGATTTGACTCAGTACCCATATTCATGCCAACAAATCTTATTTTATATGCATTTTTCAAATGTATATTTAGCGAGCTACTGCTTACTTGCCACAGGACTATGGTTTGTAATGTACTATGTATATTCTTATTTGTATGCGCTGCCAACTTCATCTTGTATATGTACCTACCGTTTTCTCCTCCCTCCTCCACCCTCCCCCCTCTTCCTCCTGCTAGCTTTTTCTTATTCTTTCTGATTTACTTTAACTATGCTCTTCTTGTAGATAGTTCAACAATTGATAATTAATGCTTGTCCGACATCATATTTGCGTTATTTTCCTACTACGTAGGGCGCGTAATATAAGCGTTTGCTTGAGTTCGTGTCCCTATTGTCTATCGTTGTATTTTTGTATCATGTTTGAATTAATAAAACATTGTTTAAACCAATGTCCATACGTACCTGACCAACTGCATGATACTTTCAACAGTAAATCTTCTTCACACTGCCCTTACCCCTCCCACCCCACCCCTCCTGCCCCCGCCCCGTTCACAGACCAAACCTAATTCATTTCTTGTCAACGAGAACTCAACGCACAGACCTTCCTGAAAGGGAAGCTCGACCAGAGCTGTCATACACTGAAGACAATCCATCACCGAGAGAACAAAAATGAATAAAATCCCCATCCCATCGCAGTCGCCTTCACAACTCGGTACTCCCTTTTCTCCGCAGCGACACCCACAAAGCCCAATTCATCACAGAGGACACAGTCAATCATCCATAACTGTAGAAAACTGAAGCGTGCCGTGCACTCAAGGGAATCTCACTATAGATCTTTTTTTACCGTTTTGGGTTTTTACAACAGACCCCTCCCCCTCCGCCGAGGATGCATTCCTTGGCAAAATTGCACAAATACAAAATCCAATATATCACCGGTGGAAAAACACACAGCAGTGAAGCCATACAAATGCGGCATCATAATTTCAATAAGCACTACCTTTGACCTTCTTCCTCTCCTTAAGAAAAACCAACCATCCCTTGTAGACCGTAGTTGGCATTTTCACCAGCAAGCAATGGTTCTTTGCAAGATCAGCAATAGCAAAATACACCTCTCCTCCCCATATCCACACATATTCCACCCCTCCCGCTCTATGAACTTAAATCTATCAAACGATATCCGGAGGACATACTTTTACAAAACTCTTAAGAATATGTGCAAGCTGAACAATATTAACAATTCAGTTACCCACTTCCAGAAACTCGAACATGGACATCCCTCGAGGACAGCACTTTCCATCACTTTTAAACCAGTGCAAATGACTACAACCCCCCCCCCCCCTCCCATCGTCTTACAACAGAAAGTTTATCAACATGTTCCTCCCTGAAGGATAGTACTTTCCACCTCTGTGAAATCTGTGCAAAAGACTACCAGCACCACCCTTCCATCGCCTTACAACAGAAACACGGACACCCTAGAGGATAGTATTTTCCACCTCTGTGAAATCTGTGCAAAAGACTACCAGCACCACCCTTCCATCGCCTTACAACAGAAACACGGACCCCCTAGAGGATAGTATTTTCCAACCAGCACTGTCATAAAGTGAACCCGCTCACCGATCGATCGCAAGCAACATAAAAAGAGCTTAGCGGACGCAATCACAGAGTGGCGTCAACTTGCTTCTCCGCTCCGTTCCTCTCTCTCTCTAGTCTGGTTCTACATTGCAGTAGTGCATGGTTATTCTGTGTGTACAAGTCTTCAGGCTGTATACCTACCAGTATGGCAAAGCGAACTTACAGCTACGTTCCTTCTTTGATATATACGCGATCGTTTGGACCCCCGCAGGTCTGTCCAGACTTGTACATGTGAGAAGAAAAGCCGTCCACTTGGACACATACCACAACTCAACGGCCTGGCTGCGCCCCGAGCAGAGTTAGATAGTTTTGATGTATTAATTTCAACAATTTGACATTGGTGAACGAAAATAATTCATACAATTCCCACTTTGCACAGAAAGCAACTTTCTTTCTTTCTTTATTTGGTGTTTAACGTCGTTTTCAACCACGAAGGTTATATCGCGACGGGGAAAGGGGGGAGATGGGATAGAGCCACTTGTCAATTGTTTCTTGTTCACAAAAGCACTAATCAAAAATTTGCTCCAGGGGCTTGCAACGTAGTACAATATTACCTTACTGGGAGAATGCAAATTTCCAGTACAAAGGACTTAACATTTCTTACATACTGCTTGACTAAAATATTTACAAAAATTGACTATATTCTATACAAGAAACACTTAACAAGGGTAAAAAGAGAAACAGAATCCGTTAGTCGCCTCTTACGACATGCTGGGGAGCATCGGGTAAATTCTTCCCCCTAACCCGCGGGGGGTCCAGAAAGCAACAAGGCTGTATTGTTAAAATGTGTCGAAGTGAAGGATTGGTGTTATCCTGTATTATAAAAGCCTGTACATATCTGTGGTTGTGAACATGGCTGCTTTACCGAGAAGGACTGAAGCTTTAAGTGGGGTCATAACATGGCAAGCCAACTTGAATGAAGTCACTGCTGTAGCTATAGTCTCCACCTCATCAAAACACCAGGGGAAAACTATCGAGTCTGATTCTACGGTGCAGTGGTGTGTCGTTGTGTACACAAGCCGTCAGGCAAAGTACAAACAACTGTGACAAAGCTAACTTCACTGACGCCATCACAGCTTCCATAAAGTCACTCCTGTAGCCATTGCACCCAGCGTATCATTATACTGGGGGGAAAACTATCTCGTCTAATTATGAGTAATCATACAGTGCTGTAGTGTGTCGTTAATCGGAGGACAAAAGCCTTCAGGCAACAACAATGGCAGAGTTTGTCATCGCATAACAAGCAACATTCTATGATATCACTGTTGTAGCTTTAGTCTACAGTGTTTCAAATAAAATTCTAATATCATTCTGCAGTGTACTGTAGTGCCTCATATTTTAGTTGGTAAATCTTGCCGTGAATATACCACTAAGGCAAATCTAACTTCCCTAGCGTTATGACCTGGCAAACTAGCTTCTTTAAAAACACTGTTGAAGACATAGCCTCCAGCAAATAAAGAAAACAACACCACTAAGCCGTAAAACATTATTGAACATAAACATAACACTGAGGGACAACCTAAATGGACGGGGAAAAGACTCAAAATTTACTTACCGTTTTTTGCAGACGAAGATTTTGTAGTGGAACTCCCGAAGAGTAGAACCAACGTCAAAACTCTGAGGACCCGCACCATAATCCTTCCAGAAGCCATATCATCACTATCACAAGATTTCTCTTCTTCCAACACCAAAAGCGTGTCTTCTCTTGGCAGCGTCGTCTAACCTTATGCTTTGGGTAGCCGTAGTAGTGATTTTTCTCGCATCTACACAGCGAAGCCAGGAGTTGCCTCCCTTGACATTCAATCGATGCTGGGGCCGAGGCGCGGTTGCTTCCCCTGGCCGAGATTGCCTGGCAACTGGAGTGAGAGAGAGTTGAATGGCGGCCGGAACATTACTTACAGTTTTGCACCAAGAAAACCTGTTAGAGCGAACAGAACGTCATAACGGCTCGCGGAGTAATTGGCAGAAAGGTTGAAGCAAGGAGGAGTACTTTTTGGTTCCCCGGAGGTTCCCCTGTGTTGAATATTGTCATTAAAATGTGTTTGTGGTGTTTGGATAATGTGGGACAAAGGTTGTGCAAAGCATACAGTTGTCGAGTGTGTGTGTGTGTGTGTGTGTGTATGTGTGTGTGTGTTGAAAAAGGGCGATAGTGGGATGGTTTGGGTGTGTGTGTGTGTGTGTGTGTGTGTGTGTGTGTGTGTGTGTGTGTGTGTGTGTGTTTGGGTGTGTGATTGTGTGCACACGTGAGATTTGACATACACATGCTCTCTCTCCCTCTCGACCCCACCCCACCCACCCCGAAGTATAAACAAGGATCGGTGACAAAAGAAAAGAAAAAAACACCCGCTTGCCTTGCAATAAACAAGTTTGAAGTCTATTGCATGTCACACTCACAGATTGAAAAACTGATCAAACTTAAAAACCTCTCTCTCTCTCTCCTTTCTCTCTCAGCGCATGTAGGTGCGTGAGTGACTAAAAGGGGGAAACAGAATAAGAAAACAAAATCGAAAACAGCAAAAAGAGAAAACAAATAAATAACAAAAAAAACGCAAGAGACGAGCAGCCCCTCGTTAGATCGGGGACAAAAGTTAATTCGCTGTCGTAAAGGGTCAGGGCACTCTAGAGCTGCAGAATTTTTGTTTTTACCTCCCTTAGCTTCCCCGCCCTCTATTCCAACCCACATTTCCTTTGTGCGCGATAATGCTGAGGTGGTCATGCATGC
>NC_090252.1:11595809-11598309 GCF_037325665.1 Littorina saxatilis | reverse complement strand
TTTTCAAACTTTCAAAACTTCGAATTGTACTACTGATCTTGTCTTGATGAAAAAATATTTTTTTAATGATTTCAGAATGTTTGTGTAACAAGCTGTCAATTTATCATTTAGATTTTAAAAGTTAGGTTTAGCGCCAAAACGCACCACGGTCCGATTGTCTCAGAGACAATCCGCAAAATTAATTCTTTGAAAATTGATAGCTCTTTACGTAGGGCACCTAGGATGTTCCCGTTTGGTGAGCGTTCAAATGGAAGGGTGTTTGTACTGTGTGTAAAAGCCTGACAGTACCTGTGATGGTTTACGGGAGGCGCACTGTGCCTTTAATTTTCACGAAACTTTTTAAGAGAGACAAGCATACAAGTGTTGGGCAGTACTTTTTGGATGACTTGAAGAAGAAAATATTGCTGACAACAGTTTTAATTTGTTTTTTTCCCTTAGGTGCCTCACTATTTTTTCTACATAAACAATAAATAAACAGCACAAGCACCAATCCAGAGTTTAGCTGTGATTTGGTTTTGAAATATTTACCTCATATTCCATACACATATGAATATTTTTATATTTCATACTATATTGTATGAGTGCTGAACGAAGTACAGTGCTTAAATATAACCCACTCCTGATAGATGCCTTGGGGCAACGACTCAATTCTCATTTACCTTTAAAGCTTTTCTATGCAGTCTCCGCACAATGCACTCAGAATGACACCTAAATCAATCGTTTTCATACATTTTGAAACAGCAACCAAAATAACCTTCATTTAAATCCAAATAAATACTTTCCCAACACCCTCTCTACTGCAATGAGAGACGATAAATAAATAATCCTCCCCTCGTCTCTTGACCTCTGGCGCACTGTAACTGCGTCTATTTTACCGCAGCTTGTTACATCGTAAATGATGCACCTTTTTTTCTTTTACTGAAGCTTTTTGTACATAGAATGAATAAAATAAAATAAAAAACAGCGAAGGAAGAAGCGAGCTCTAACGAGGGCCCTGAATCGATGAAAAGGAACGACAGAGGCGAGGGTAATTCAGTCCACACACGACACAAGCCTCGGGGTCAGGGAGGGAGAATGCATTCAATATTCTCTCTCTATCTCTCGCTCTCTCCTGTCCCAGCTCCAGCTCTAAGTGCTCACCTTCAATCCTGTTAGCGCCTTGCCCTGCCAACCAACCACACTCTTCATCCCAGCTAGTCCTAGGACTGACCTTTACGCGATCGATAGAGAACCCGAGAACTCACTTCAATACAGGGACATGGAGTGGAGGAGGTGTTTTTGTCTGCTTTTATATTGCTTTTCGTTTTCGCTTTCTGATTTAACATTTCATTCATGTTTGCTGTGCTGTTTTCTGTTTATTTTTCGTTTTGTTATTTTCTTCTTCTGTTAAGGCAAAAAAAAAAATAGGTGTGGTTACGGTAACATAGCCAAAAAAAATAGGGTAGGTAGGTAGGCAATCACTTTTTAAAAAATTTTTTTACCTTTTTTTTCTAATGTGTACAAATTAAACCTACTTCACAGGGAAATAAGTGTGCGACAGGGGCGCTTTCGCTTTCATTGCGTTTTTTGCACTCGTTTTTTTTTTTGTTTTTGTTTTTTTTGTTGACAAATGTAATAAAAAGTTATAGGATCGGCCCCTAAAAATAGGGTAGGTCGGGTTACCGTAACCACACCTATTTTTTTTTTAGGCCTAAGAAGTTATGTGATTTCCGTTTGTGTTTCAGCTAAAGGGACCAACTAACGAGGGGCCTGAATCGACGGGGGAAAAACAGACAGATGCAATGCAATCATGTCCTCTTTTCTCCAAAGGATAGAACTCGCTAATCATTTCAATCTTTCTTATTCTCACAGGTTCCAGGAGACTCCCTCTGCATAACTCTTACTTATCGTTGCTGCCTGTATTTTAAAGCGGTTACTTCCCTTTGTTTCGTCGACCTGGCTGTTGTATCAACTAGTCTGCATTTCTACTTAAAATTTCCTTCCCTTCTTGCTACTTTAGATTTCATTCTTAATTGAAATCATGTTCTCGTACCCAGCACTCAATAACCCTCAAACACTTTTCGTTTTTACCTGCATGCATACCAACAACAATCCAATGTTTATGAATTTTGCGTGTCCATACGCAACAGAGCCTAGCAATACACCAAAGCTGTTACCATTTTGAGCCCATTCCGATCACACAGAGAGGACTAGAGTGTCATTCATAACGACATCAATGGTGAATTATTCAGAGAAGTTATGAGTGCTGTCTGCACTAACACCGGTCTGGAATGCAATAAAAGGCACGTAAATATTATCGACCTGGCTGCAACTACGCGAGCAAGACTCGATCCGTGCCCCTTTAATCATAGTCATCATCAATGGTGGAACACACCTCGGCGGTGTGGCTTCCTGGATATTCTGAAGGGGAAAAAGGTTAGGAGTGAGTGTTCTGAGAATTTTCAACACCTCTGTGCACAAATCATGGTCGTCGTAAATATTGTGGAAAAAGCCAAGCAAC
>NC_090252.1:11575809-11585809 GCF_037325665.1 Littorina saxatilis | reverse complement strand
TTTATTACCTATTTGTAATGCTGTTTCTCTCTCTCTCTCTCTCTCTCTCTCTCTCTCTCTCTCTCTCTCTCTCTCTCTCTCTCTCTCTCTCTCTCTCCCTCTCTCTAACACACACACACACACACACACACACACACACACACACACACACACACACACACACACACACACACACACACACACACACACATGAAACCCCATGAAGCTGAGGCTTTTACATGTATGGGAAATCGCAAATTTAAGTCAACATTTCTTGTCAGAGCCGGGTGATTTGAAGATTTCCTGCGTGTTAAATTGCGGTTAAAATTGTCTATGCTTAAAAGAGAATAAACCGAACAAGATTCAAAGGAAGAAAATGGAAGAAAATGAAAACAAATTCTGTATTACGAATCTTGTTGCTTGGAAGACTTTTTGGGGCTAATCTAGCATGGAGTTTTAGAGATATTCTGCGTGTTCAATTATGCTTAAAATTTGCGATACTTAAAAATCGATAAACATAACAAGACTGTGGGAAAGAAAATATAGAACAGAAGGAACATGTTTCCGAAAAAAAGAGATATGCACGAATAACTTAAAGAAAGAGAAACGAGTCCGTTTGAAAAACTTTCGTCGACTTATGTCGATAAATGATTTTAGATTTTAGTTTCGCTCTGAGAGCTCAGGAATAGGATAACTCAAATGCTATACTCGTGTTAATAGTGTCAGTTATGAACAGAATTTAACGCCCGGTCACTGTTGTCATTTTATAGTAAAATATTCGTAACTATTCTTATCACATGTATTTAAAAATGATATGTCATCTATTGCTTGTTCGTCCAGAACATTTTCATTTTCATCACGATCCTTTATACCTCTGTTAATGTTCCTTACCAATCACCCCTCGTACTCTCTGTACATCCTCTTGCAAATGTCTCGTCGTATTAGCCGAAGTACACATCACATGTGTTTACAAATTACGGGTGCCTACAAGCTTGCTCTTCTAGTGCAATTTTACATTGGACACTAATTCATGTTACCTCTTTTTGTGTAAAGTTCCTTCCCTTTCCCTCCCTCGTACTTTGTCTACAACCTCGTGCGAATGTCTTTTCGTATCAGCCAAAGTATATTTATCACTTGTGTTTACAAGTTATGAATGATTTAAAGCTTGTTTGCTGTCTGTATTCATCACTATCCATGTAAACTCTGTTTTGTTCCCACCCCTCGTACTTTTTCTGCACCCTCTTACAGATGTCTTCTGGTATCAGGCAAAGTACATTTGAAATGCTGGCTTCAAATATCGATTGAACGTGTCTGTTGTGCGACAATGCAGGAGCTGATTGAGTTAACAAAATACAAAATCCCAAAACTACAACCGGCTCCTCATCATTCTTCGAACTTGTTTCTCTTTCTCTCTCTTTCTCTTCCTCCATTCCGAAAAGATTTCAAAATCAATACGGTCTAAAAGCTGGTTTTGTATTTCTCCCGTTTCTGTAATCCTCTACGCCATCAATACCAACACAAATGGACATTCCCTTGCTTTCTTCAACTGTGGAAAGACATGTCGGATTGGTTGTCATTGCAAGTGCCTCGACGGCCATTTTGAACCTTCCCACAATTCCGCTCTTGACCTTTTCTATGGCATCCATCTACCGTGCACGATTTCAGCCCGGTTAATCCATTGCTTGGGGTACTTCTAACATTCACCGCGGTTTCAAGACCAGCAAAATTCAATCACGGAAAATAAAACGCTTGCGTTTTGTAAGAAATGCTCAACCCCCCCTCCTCATTCATTCCTATTCAATGTCGATTTCGTTGTCCTGAATTCAAAAAAGCACACATAGAAAGTAAAACGCTCGCAAGGCATCCCCCCCCCCTCTCTCCGATCATCCTGTATTCAATCTTTTTCCTAGCCCTGAATGCGAAAAAGCGCTGAGTTGCAGATTTGAACACGAAGCTTTCCATACTTTTTGTTCGCTTTTTCTTCTGGCACTTCCGCCTACGTTTATTTTGACACTAAAGGCAACTGATGTTCAACGATTTGGCTTGTGTTTAAGCTTGGTGCTCTATCTGTTGACACTGACAATCGAACATTACTGCGCTATGGGATGTGTACAATACATGCCTTCGGGGAGGGTAAACAACTGAATCTTGAATGAAGTGAAATGTATTGTGTTGCAAGAATTGCATTTCGCTTTTTGCAACCAAATAGACGATGCGTGAACTGATTTTAAGTATGTTGTGGAAAAATCCTTGCAGATATTCTTCCTTGTTGATTCCTTGACTTTGTTATAAAGCGAATACAGATGAATGGAATTGTAGTTTAGTTTGTTTATGATGACACTGATTTGTGGCTGAATAATTCCAATAGAAATCGGCCGCCTACCACAATAAGAAATCATTGAACGTGGAAAGACACACATAAGTATTTCAAACGCAACAAAGGTTTGTTGTTTTTAAATCGTAAAACTAACATCAGCAGGAAATATTTGATACGGTACTGTACACTCATATGGAACATTGCGTTCAGATACCACGATGTGTTGCCTAGTTTAAACAATAACCGCAACAACAACAACAACAACAACAACAACAACAACAACAACAACAACAACAACAACAACAACAACAACACAGTACTAAAAACGTAAAACGTAACCATGTCAGTTCCCGGTTTATCTTCTCATTTCAAAACAGGTTTCAGGTTCATCAACGTACCTATGTCAGTTTCACTTCTGAAGTCATGCATACCGATATTATTTATTTCATAAACGTAACGATGACAATATCATTTCTCAGCTCAAAACAAATTTCACGTTCATAAACTTATCCATTTCAGATTCATTTTTACATTTAGCGAAGTTTTTACTATACGCTTTGATTAGGAATTTTCGCACGTAAATTTTAAACTCGCGAACAAGTCAAATTTAATAACAAATAAAACAAAGTTGCGACGTACACTTAACAACAAACAAACAACAGCCACTCAACACCTCCAAGCAAACTGTACTCACCGTTGTAAGAATCCGACGAGGCGGAATTGCAGGAAATGAAGCAGAGAACAAGCAGAACAAGATGGGAGAGACAAAACATCCATCCCCTTTCCCTGGCAGCCATCTTGACAAAGCGGCGTTCCTGCGAATTCCGGTCACCCGTGGGCCTAGTTTTTGTGTCGAAGCGAGCGATTGGATGCGTCTTCCCTTCCTCCTTCCCATGAGAGCCAAGAAGGTTAGGCTAGGCAGGGTGACTTCCCCTTGGCAACCTCGCTCCCAAGTGAGACAAAATGGCCGAGCTTATCAATGTGTCCCTTAGTCATGTGCCCTTTATTAACGGCAGGAAAATTAATGCAACAAAGACGCAAGTCCATTGATTATCCATATTCAGCTCTTGCACTGGCAGAGGGCTGGGTGTGGGCAACTTCAACCAGGGAAAAAATCCATCGGCATACATTTTAAGAGGCTATATTTTTTGAAACCAGAGAACTTGGTGGAATGTTTCCGCGCTTCAATCACCAATTAAAAAGAGCTTGCTCTTAAAGCCGTATGGATTGAGCTCGTGGTAGTTACAGTTCTTAACAGAAGGCATGTGATAGAATCGGTTTACTGAAGGCCGAAGGATGACTGATTAAACATGACAAACAAGAGTCACGTGTGTGTGTGTGTGTGTGTGTGTGTGTGTGTGTGTGTGTGTGTGTGTGTGTCTGTGTGTGTGTGTGTCTGTGTGTGTGTCTGTGCGTATATTTGTGTGAGAGAGATAGAGAGAGAGAGAGAGACAGAGAGAGACAGAGAGAGAGACAGGGAGAGACAGAGAGAGACAGAGAGAGACAGAGAGAAACAGAGAGAGACAGAGAGAGACAGAGACAGAGAAAGAGAGAGAGAGAGAGAGAGAGAGAGATAAATAGGTACAATTATGTGTTAACACTTTTCACGGTAACAAGAACGCATTTTTTAAAAGAACACATCACCGCGCCAACGTCAAACCCACCTAAAAGCGAAACGTTTCGTCAGTATACTATGTGATTTAAAAATAGATACTGATACATGCAGGCAGATGAAGAGACCGATAATAAAGCCGATAACAGGCAAGGAAAGAAACTGTAACTGTAAGTTTGAATTGTGTCGATTTAAAAATTCAGGGGGCTCTCTCTCTCTCTCGCTCTGTTACTGTCTGCCTGCCTGCTTATCTGTCTACCTGCCTTTATTTAACTTCCTATCTCTTTCTCTCTCTCTCTCTCTCTCGCTGTCTGTCTGTCTGTCTGTCTGTCTGTCTGTCTGTCTCTCTCTCTTTCTGTCTGTCTGTCTGTCTCTCTCTCTCTGTGTCTCTCTTTCTCTGTCTGTCTCTCTGTCTGTCTCTCTGTCTGTCTCTCTGTCTGTCTCTATCTGTCTGTCTCTCTGTCTGTCTCTTTCTTTCTCTGTGTTTCTGACTCTCTCTCTCTCTCTCTCTCTCTCTCTCTCTCTCTCTCTCTCTCTCTCTCTCTCTCTCTCTCTCTCGTCAGGATAGGAGTTAAACGATTCTCTGCGTGTACAATTACTTGCAGCATCCCAAAAATGAGCCCTAGGCTGCGATGCATTATTGTCTCAAAGGGGTTATCTCGGAAGAGTTCGTCATAAAATAATGAATATTAAACAAGACATGCAACCACCCTGGAGAACACACGCACACAGTAAGAGTTTTCTATTTTGCAGCAAATCATCGTTTGGATGTTGTTGTTTTTTTAATTTTTTTTATATATTTATATATTTTTTTTAACATGGTAACTGTGTGTTTTCTGTTTGTACACATACTTTCTCGTTTGGACGTTGGTTCTGTGTGTTCTAGTGTGTGTAGGCATGTGCTCTTTGTTCTTGTATTTTCTTTCATGCTAAAAAACAGGGCTGTTTCTGGTCATTCGCGTGGAAGCAAACGCACTCCCGGTGTCACGAACTGAAACCTCTACTGAACAATCCTTCTCATTGCGGTCAATGCGGATGCGCAAATCTTTGACTTAAAAAATGCGACCCTTTGACCGAACGAACCATGGATTAGGGTTAGGGTTAGGGTTAGGGTTAGGGTTAGGTTAAGGGTTAGGTTGTTCACGACCTGAATAATCTCCCCATGTTAGCGCATACGCATTGACCGCAATGAGAAGGATTGTTCAGGCAGAGTTTTCAGTTTGTGACACCGGGTAAAAGGTCTTACATGTATCATTCAAAAGATACCCTTCTTTCTATGTCGAGAACCACGTGCGTACCGCAACACGGTGGCCTAGTGGTATGGCGTCCGCCCAGTGAGCGGGACTGAGGTCGTGGGTTCGAACCCCGGCCGGGTCATACCTAAGACTTTAAAATTGGCAGACCTAAGACTTTAAAATTGGCAATCTAGTGGCTGCTCCGCCTGGCGTCTGGCATTATGGGGTTAGTGCTAGGACTGGTTGGTCCGGTGTCAGAATAATGTGACTGGGTGAGACATGAAGCCTGTGCTACGATTTCTGTCTTGTGTGGGGCGCACGTTAAATGTCAAAGCAGCACCGCCCTGATATCACCCTTCGTGGTGGACTGGGCGTTAAGCAAACAAACAAACAACAAGAAGAGCAAACGCTCGATCGAGTCACTTTCGCAGTTCTGAATATTATATGAGGCATCAGATGGACAGGAAGAAATTGCTATTCACAACACAATGAGTCACGTTCACATAAAATTTGAGCCCGGTCACTCTTATAGTTTCCGAGAAAAGCCCAACGTTAAGTTGTGTGTTGCCGAACAGAAAAGGCTAGTTATCTCCCTTGTTTTTCTGATAACGTTCGTAAAAGGCTACAGATGTAAATACTTTGATGTAAAGAATAATCCTACAAAGTTTCAATCACATCCGATGAACTTTGTCAAAGATATAAAATGTCTAATTTTTCCTTTGACGCTGACCTGTGACCTTGAAAAAGGTCAAAGGTCAACGAAACCATCGTTAAAGTGTAGAGGTCATTGGAGGTCACGACTAAACAAAATATGAGCCCGATCGCTTTGATAGTTTCCGAGAAAAGTCCAACGTTAAGGTGGTGTCTACGGACGGCCGGCCGGACGGCCGGACGGCCGGCCGGACAGACTAACACTGACCGATTACATAGAGTCACTTTTTCTCAAGTGACTCAAAAAACCACGCGCGTCATCACAGATCTGTCTAGCAGTTCAAGTACTTCCTTCCACTTGGACACATACCAACTATCTACAGGTAGGGACACGGGACACGACCCCCCCCCTCCCCCTTCTGTGAAGCAGTCACGCAAAAAAGCATGTTTGAAACGATCAGCCATCAAAGCATAGGCGTATCATGACCCATATTCAGGGGACAGAACTCAGATCAAAACAATGAGGTTACTGTACTTGCTTTGGATCCCGGATGACACAGGCGTAACGTACACAGTGTATGCTAGACTAGAACGTGTCGTGTGCGCATCCCCTCTTTTGTTAAAAGGTAGACACATTTTTTCTTTTCTTTGTACGGACAAAAGGACAAACTGACAAAAAGACGAAGTTGATCCCACACACCCCAATTTATGGACATAACTGTGGTACATGGTGCTTTACAAGATGGTTCCCACGGGAAGAATTGTATTTGTCACACAAAACACACCATACTGGGCATTCAGTACCAAATGCAAAAACATTGGAACGCCATTATGGGGAAGGAATACATTATCGTAAAATGGCACCACCCAGACGGTACATCGGGCCACCCTGAGCGTCGGCGAGACAGAAAGATATGGCAAAATCCTTGTTGACCCCATGCCTATTACTCACTCTCTCTCTCTCTCTCTCTCTCTCTCTCTCTCTCTCTCTCTCTCTCTCTCTCTCTCTCTCTCTCTCTCTCTCTCTCTCTCTCTCTCAAATGGGGCAATCAACGCTCTCGACGAAATGAGCGAATTTCCTACAGCGTCCAGAATAAGATCAACGAGTACTGAATATAACGCCCCGGAAACTGTGAACGACACCTTTACAGCTCTTCATTAATTTGTGAAATTTGGATCGGCAATTTTCCGGAAATTATTGAATTTCTTGAAAAGTTAAGGCATTTAACTTTGTCCAATGCGTTGGACACGAAATGCACATATTCCCGCAAAAGTTTAAAACAAATCACATATTTTCTGAGAGCGGAAATGTTGTACAACTTAATTTTCTGCAAATCGGTGTATGACTGCAAAAAAACTAATGTGGACATTATTAAGTGTTCAGCAACGTTCAAGGTATGTGCAAAATTGCAAATGAATAGATAGAGAGAGAAAGAGGGAGAGAGAGAGAGAGAGAGAGAGAGAGGGAGGGAGAGAGAGAGAGAGAGAGAGAGAGAGAGAGAGAGAGAAAGAGAGAGAGAGGGAGAGAGAAAGAGAGAGGGAGGGAGAGAGCGAGAGACAGAGAGAGACAGAGGGACAGAGACAGAGAGAGAGGGAGAGTGTCCAGCAACGTTCAAGGTATGTGCAAAATTGCAAATGAATAGATAGAGAGAGAAAGAGGGAGAGAGAGAGAGAGAGAGAGAGAGACAGAGACAGAGAGAGAGAGAGAGAGAGAGAGAGAGAGAGAGAGAGAGAGAGAGAGAGAGAGAGAGAAAGACCGAGAGACAAAGAGAGAGAGAGACACAGAGAGACACAGAGAGACACATACAGGGGTAGACATGCAGCGAGAAAACTAACGCACTCTTTCAGTTATATTCCTGGTGGAGGTGGGGGGGGGGGGGGGGGGGGGAACTCCACGAAAAATCGAAGCGGTAAATCTAACCGGCTGGCCGTTCTGTTTCCGATATGTTCGCGGGATTTCAAACCGGTAAAATACTGAACATTGCCATTAAACTCATCCCTGCACAAACTATAATTGAGCAACCACGCAGTCGCGACACAAAAATCTTACAACAATAACTACTGTAGCTTACGGTTCCTCCTAGCGACGGCAGATTTAGACACCACCTCCACCTCCCTCCCGTATTTCACCACGGTCAGCCGACACCCGTATTGCCGCGAACCTCCTCGTGGTAAATCCAGCACCAAGGTTTTCAACTTGCTCCTTCTGGAACGATTACTGTCGATATGACACGAAGAGAATCCCCTGTACGTTAGGCATTCCGATTTGGGAATGTTGACAAAAGCGACTTCTTTGTCGTCTGCCACGGTGTAAAGGGACATCATCATGACATCAGTTTCAGGGGAGAGAAACTCTCCCGAACACGAGATTTCTTGCACATCTTGTACTCCTTGGAAATCGCGTACCTCCATTGCTGCAAGGAGAAAAGGACAGATTGTTATTTGAACACAATGTGTAATTTGGGAGAGAGAAAGCACTGTTTGAACAGTAAATATTGGTTTCAGCTACTCTGTGTGTGTATTAAATGATGCATGGCCTTACTAAACATCTTAGAAACTGCTGTGAATAACAAGGTTGTAAGTTGGAAAATTGACATTGTTTGCTAACAAACATACTCTCTCTCTCCATCTACTCTGCATGTATCAAAATAACTTTCACTTGTTTCATGTATGTCCATATGAGAGGTTACTCTCATCCAATCTAAAAGCCTAAAGAGATTTTAGTTGCTGAACCTGTGGGTTTACAAAACAAAAACGTTTTTTTTTATAAACACATCATGGAACTGACAACATATCGCATTCAAACCTGGCTATGGATCCATTTATATTTGCAACAACATTTTTTCTCATCGCGTCTCTACATAAGACTTAAGCTGGAGTTCAACTTGTACATCATAATTGAACTAATTAGTGCTCCTATTTTCGGCGTAAGGCTTGGCACAGCTTTTATAATTGATGTCTCTGCTCGGTTTCGGTTACTGCATCAAAACGGTGCCGCAATGTTAATTGGAAATTATGTTGCCAACCTACACGAACGTACTGTTTACATAACATAATCTGTTAGCTTTAACTTAAATAATTTATTAGTTCTATGGTTAAATTTACACAAAGGGGTCAGTCTCATAACCCGACATACTTATACTGTGTGTGTCTAAAAGAAAAAAAACTAGCACATTTTCTGAAGGTCCAAACACAAAACAACCTTACACTGACAATAAGAAAGTTATAACTAACAATGCAAACTTGATCCAAAATGCTAGTCAGTCTTTGTATTACACACACACACACACACACACACACACACACACACACACACACACACACACACACACACACACACACACACACACACAATCAGACCCAGACCTAGACACAAGTTCAATTATGTAAAACTTTGAACAATAACGGGTTAGACAGCTAGAACGTCACAGGTGGCAGATGCCGACGAACGCTTCGTACATCGGCCGTGGCTTTCTCCTGTGGACGAATCTTTGCGTTTGGCTGACAGACACTCTATTCACAAGAACTTCTTTGAATCTCAGAGGTGACGATAGAACTCACACACACGCGAGTAATACAAAGCACGATTGTTCTCCGCTTTACTTTTTTTGCGCCCCAATAAAAAAGCACATTTGGAAATTAAAAAAATCGGTGCACGTTTACAATTTTGCACGAGGGGTAAGTATTTATGTAAACAGAGTTGCACCTCAGATCATTTATTTTGCAAAACTTGATTGAATTGTTTTTACAGGATATTCTTCTGGCCATGTTCGTGTACATTATTTATAGAACTACAATAGAACAGAAGCGCTCACATCTACAATTGGTTAGAAGCGCTGAGCAGACATATGTGACCCTCCACCACGGAATGAGTCACATGTCACGTTTGCATGATTTTCATATTTTTACATTTTTCTAAAGACTTTTTTATGCTCTATCCAGTGGTGAAACCCGTTTCAGAAAAGAGCGCAAACTGTTTGAGTTATAAGCCTGTGACTAAGGTGATCCTGACACTGTTACCAGACACTCCCCGGACTTATATCAAGCCTAGCGCAGAACCGCGCGAGGTGACATGCGACTCATTTCGTGGTGGAGGGTCACATATTTCTTAATAATCAAATTTGTGTTATAACAAGCACAATAAAACGAACACCAATCGTTCACACTAACTACTTTATCTGAAAGAACAGAGATAGCAAGCAGCAA
>NC_090252.1:11568309-11570809 GCF_037325665.1 Littorina saxatilis | reverse complement strand
CATTGCAGAACCCATCCCCAACACTAGTGTGGAAGGTATACACAGCTAGGCAGTCTTAATGGTGGTCAGACTGACAGGTGTAACATTGCAGAATCCATCCCCAATACTAGTGTGGAAGGTATACACAGCTAGGCAGTCTTAATGGTGGTCAGACTGACAGGTGTAACATTGCAGAACCCATCCCCAACACTAGTGTGGAAGGTATACACAGCTAGGCAGTCTTAATGGTGGTCAGACTGACAGGTGTAACATTGCAGAACCCATCCCCAACACTAGTGTGGAAGGTATACACAGCTAGGCAGTCTTAATGGTGGTCAGACTGACAGGTGTAACATTGCAGAACCCATCCCCAACACTAGTGTGGAAGGTATACACAGCTAGGCAGTCTTAATGGTGGTCAGACTGACAGGTGTAACATTGCAGAACCCCTCCCCAACACTAGTGTGGAAGGTATACACAGCTAGGCACTCTTAATGGTGGTCAGACTGACAGGTGTAACATTGCAGAACCCATCCCCAACACTAGTGTGGAAGGTATACACAGCTAGGCAGTCTTAATGGTGGTCAGACTGACAGGTGTAACATTGCAGAACCCATCCCCAACACTAGTGTGGAAGGTATACACAGCTAGGCAGTCTTAATGGTGGTCAGACTGACAGGTGTAACATTGCAGAACCCATCCCCAACACTAGTGTGGAAGGTATACACAGCTAGGCAGTCTTAATGGTGGTCAGACTGACAGGTGTAACATTGCAGAATCCATCCCCAATACTAGTGTGGAAGGTATACACAGCTAGGCAGTCTTAATGGTGGTCAGACTGACAGGTGTAACATTGCAGAACCCCTCACCAACACTAGTGTGGAAGGTATACACAGCTAGGCAGTCTTAATGGTGGTCAGACTGACAGGTGTAACATTGCAGAACCCATCCCCAACACTAGTGTGGAAGGTATACACAGCTAGGCAGTCTTAATGGTGGTCAGACTGACAGGTGTAACATTGCAGAACCCATCCCCAACACTAGTGTGGAAGGTATACACAGCTAGGCAGTCTTAATGGTGGTCGGACTGACAGGTGTAACATTGCAGAACCCCTCACCAACACTAGTGTGGAAGGTATACACAGCTAGGCAGTCTTAATGGTGGTCAGACTGACAGGTGTAACATTGCAGAACCCCTCCCCAACACTAGTGTGGAAGGTTTACACAGCTAGGCAGTCTTAATGGTGGTCAGACTGACAGGTGTAACATTGCAGAACCCCTCCCCAACACTAGTGTGTAAGGTATACACAGCTAGGCAGTCTTAATGGTGGTCAGACTGACAGGTGTAACATTGCAGAATCCATCCCCAACACTAGTGTGGAAGGTATACACAGCTAGGCAGTCTTAATGGTGGTCAGACTGACAGGTGTAACATTGCAGAACCCCTCACCAACACTAGTGTGGAAGGTATGCACAGCTAGGCAGTCTTAATGGTGGTCAGACTGACAGGTGTAACATTGCAGAACCCATCCCCAACACTAGTGTGGAAGGTATACACAGCTAGGCAGTCTTAATGGTGGTCAGACTGACAGGTGTAACATTGCAGAACCCATCCCCAACACTAGTGTGGAAGGTATACACAGCTAGGCAGTCTTAATGGTGGTCGGACTGACAGGTGTAACATTGCAGAACCCATCCCCAACACTAGTGTGGAAGGTATACACAGCTAGGCAGTCTTAATGGTGGTGAGACTGACAGGTGTAACATTGCAGAACCCCTCCCCAACACTAGTGTGGAAGGTATACACAGCTAGGCAGTCTTAATGGTGGTCAGACTGACAGGTGTAACATTGCAGAATCCATCCCCAACACTAGTGTGGAAGGTATACACAGCTAGGCAGTCTTAATGGTGGTCAGACTGACAGGTGTAACATTGCAGAACCCATCCCCAACACTAGTGTGGAAGGTATACACAGCTAGGCAGTCTTAATGGTGGTCAGACTGACAGGTGTAACATTGCAGAACCCATCCCCAACACTAGTGTGGAAGGTATACACAGCTAGGCAGTCTTAATGGTGGTCAGACTGACAGGTGTAACATTGCAGAACCCCTCCCCAACACTAGTGTGGAAGGTATACACAGCTAGGCAGTCTTAATGGTGGTCAGACTGACAGGTGTAACATTGCAGAACCCATCCCCAACACTAGTGTGGAAGGTATACACAGCTAGGCAGTCTTAATGGTGGTCAGACTGACAGGTGTAACATTGCAGAACCCCTCCCCAAAACTAGTGTGGAAGGTATACACAGCTAGGCAGTCTTAATGGTGGTCAGACTGACAGGTGTAACATTGCAGAACCCATCCCCAACACTAGTGTGGAAGGTATACACAGCTAGGCAGTCTTAATGGTGGTCAGACTGACAGGTGTAACATTGCAGAATCCATCCCCAACACTAGTGTGGAAGGTATACACAGCTAGGCAGTCTTAATGGTGGTCAGACTGACAGGTGTAACACTGCAGAA
>NC_090252.1:11550809-11563309 GCF_037325665.1 Littorina saxatilis | reverse complement strand
AGAAGCTCTTGGGACATAACTGGCTGCCAGTCTATGAAGCATTTCATTGATAACAGCCACAACAAAACAGACTGCCAAAGGCTACCAGTCTTGTCTGAAAATTTTTTTGGTTTCATATATTCTATTTATTTTATTTCATTTTTTATTTATTCATTTATTTGTTTATTCTTATTTGTTAAATGTGTTTATTTAATTTAATTCATTTATTCATGTTTTATTTATTTACGTGTTTGGAGTGTTGTTCCCAGGCCTCGGTCTTCGGTCATTTTTTTTATCTGACGCATTGTTTTGACCCCAGGCCGTGAAATGTCCCGTAGCTTTGACAAGTGGGACACAGTTTGACACATTTTCTGCGGTCAAAACATTGTTACGATTACGTTATTTGAATTCAGGTCTCACTGACCTTTTATTCTCTGTCTGGAAACAACACCGTGTTTGTAGTGTCGTCGGTTTTACAATAAGAAGTAAGAAAATAAGAAATAAATTTAAACAAATAATATCCACAAAAAATCTAAATATGAACTAAAATCCTCTCGTCTTATGTGAATACCTCAGATTGGTAATGCCTTTGATCGACGTTCACACGAGAAAAAGAGAATCATTTTAACTGGTGGTTGTTGCTATATCATTCGCTACACGCCCAGGGATATGATGCTAATCGTTACTGATAACCCGCACAACACGTGAAGGCAAAGGGTTGTTTACTTCTGTATTTCCATGATTCCATGTCAAGTGTCAGACAGGAGTAATTGCTGTCATTTAGCTTTTTCTAAAAGTTATTCAGCTTCTGTGTTAGGCAAACCCGATGCTGTTTGCTGTGAAACTCTGTGTGTGGGAGTGTGCGTGTGCGTGTGTGTGTGCGTGTATGTGTGTGTATGCGTGTGTATGCGTGTGTGTGTGTGCGTGTGTGTGTGCGTATGTTTGTGTGTGTGGGTGTGTGTGTATGCGCGCGTGTGCATGCGTGTACGTGTGTGTGTTCATAATAGGTAAAAATAGGTACGTTTAATGGGAGCACTTTAGAAATTAAAAAAACACACGCTACTATCTGCACTGATAATCGTTTGAAAAAAAGAATCTATTGGTTGTCGTCGTTTTCGTAATATTGTTATTGTAATTACCATCTTGTATTTTTCTGTTCCTTATACGTGACTTCAAAAAAGTAATACATACATTTTTAAATTTAAACAAAGGGCACAACGATTACATTCCTTCTTGTATATCTTTTCTTCCGCTTTCTATATTGATTTTTTTTCCTACGTTCTCTTTCCATGTCTCTTTTCAGCACCTTCATTTGCCAGACTGCATTTGCTCCAACGATTACTATTCTGTTAAAATATCAGCTTACTTTCATACATACTCTCTTTTCTTCAAGCTTGTCATGTGAATGCTCCATGCAATGTCTTTTATTGTAAGACATACGTAACATGTGCGCGGGGTGTTATATTACAATATCACCCGCAGTCCCTCGCTACCTTGTCGTTCCTACGTTCTGCCTTAATAAATGTCATAAGGCAAAAAAGGAGTGCACAGAAATGACTTTGCTTCCATGCCCAGCTGTGACTTATTAGCCTTCCGTCCAATGGCAGCATTGCATGTTGAAATCTCATTACAACTCGATGCTGGCGATATATTAAAGACACGATCCTTCCCGCATACAATCATGGTTACCGTCACAAATTTGCCCAGGCGGAAGAATATTAAACATCCTTTCACTTAGCCACATATCAAAAGTCAGCAGCCTGGCTGCATTCTGTACAGAGTAGGCTTTGTTTTTTTATTGGCTATCTTCAAATCTGAAAACAGATAGACTACTGAAAAGACTTTTCTTTCTTTCTTTCTTTATTTATTTAGTGTTTAACGTCGTTTTCAACCACGAAGGTTATATCGCGACGGGGAAAGGGGTGGAGATAGGATAGAGCCACTTGTTAATTGTTTCTTGTTCACAAAAGCACTAATCAAAAAATTGCTCCAGGGGCTTGCAACGTAGTACACTATATGACCTTACTGGGAGAATGCAAGTTTCCAGTACAAAGGACTTAACATTTCTTACATACTGCTTGACTAAAATCTTTACAAAAATTGACTATATTCTATACAAGAAACACTTAACAAGGGTAAAAGGAGAAACAGAATCAGTTAATTAGTCGCCTCTTACGACATGCTGGGGAGCATCGGGTAAATTCTTCCCCCTAACCCGCGGGGGGTTACTGAACAGACCGCTGGGTCGAAGTACACTGAATGTAACGTTTTGTTGTGTCATAATTTAAACGTTTCAATAACATACCATTCTTGGTTTTTTATTCTGAATATTTAAGATTCACACAGGTGCCAGTTGAGAAATGAATTTAGCAAAATATTATCTACTCTCTACAGACATCAGCCCGACTGTTGACTGTTGTTGCATGTCCATATGGACGAACACGTAAATGCCCGGTCTGATATAATTATGTTGAGTTCACAGAGCGGTCTATGCGGGGGAGAATGTGCCTTTAAGAATACAAAGTCAGATGTCATAATGGGAAAGCAAACATATTGCAAGGCTATCGATCCTGTAGTTAAGAACGAAATGGGGAGGGACAGAGAAGACGGATCGCTATAGAAACCATACTCGACAATCTCATTTTAAGAAGTAACAGGATAGAGCCGAACTTTAACCAAACGAACGAGCTGCAGCATTGATGAAGAAACCCGATTTATTTCTGTTGGCAGAGCCTGTGACCCAAATATCCACAAAGCTTCTTTGCACAGAACTACCAGATCACAATAAGAATCAAAATGTCAATCACACTCTCAAGAAACGCTTGAGCAAAAACAAAAAAACAAAAATCCTGCGAAACTGCAAGCTGGCAAAAGGACAGAGGAGACAGAAAAGAAGTGGCTCAATTCCCTCCATTTAAAACCTGGAAGAGGATACGAGAAAAGACAGAAAAGAAAGAGCGAAACGGGGGAGCGACAAGGGAGAAGGAGGGTCTCCTTCGCTTCGACGTTCAATTTCCTCGCTGTAACCACAAATCTGATTTGCAACCAATTTGTCCAAAATACATCAATAGTTCTCCCAGGGTCTTTCCAACGTGCGCATGTCTTGGAAGAGCCCAGCGCGTGGCAAGCACGAGCAGTTCTTTCAAGATTGAACGCTGAAGGAGGAGGACAAGGGTTTACACGGGTAAGGAACGCTGACAGGGGCACCTGTCTGGAATTGTTACAGCTTGGCGAACATTGGTCACACGATTTAAACTTGTTTGAGAACCAGAGTACAGAATGCAAACATGCTTTGTTTTGTTTTGTTTTGCTTCTTCTTTCCAGACACTGTTGCATACTGGACAATATTCACCAATGTTCACTGGAAGCAGAATTGCTGCCTAAATGTTCAAAAGTCTCAAGTCAACAGAAAAACAGCCAAACCTTCTTTACTTGTGTATAAAACTGTTTCCTGTTTTTTTTTAAATCGATGAGGAAAAGTTATACAAGGGCCAAGAAGGTGCCCTTAATTGTGATGTGGTAGGAGATAAAGTAATCGCACAGTTCAACACAATCAGAAGCTGCACTTTGCAAGAACCTATTTACTGGTTGTTTTATGTTCGATGCATTCAGTGGCAGAAAGCTACAAGACGAAGAAGACAGGGACCACAGTGACATGAACACACGACAAGCATCTAACCAACCATAGACCAGCTAGAAGCAGCTCCTTGTCCCTGATACTACTACTCCTCAGCGCACTTATACCAACACCACCCAGCCAAAGCGCGCTATTCTCTCTTCATACACCCTCGTCCAGAGTAATGTGTTTGATCAGAGCAACCAGCGGATTTTTCCATAGCGAGTTAAGAAAGACAAATCACATTGTTGTCCTCTCCGTTCTGTGGAGAGTGTTGGGAAAGAGCTAAACCCTTGAGAAGGTCAAGCGTCTATCTCTACAGACAATGTTCTACGTTCTCTCACAGCTCTTGTTTCAAAAGGAACATCAACGACAACGATTCAACCGGTTCGGTTCAACTTCGTTACGATATGGTCTTGAAGCGAGTTTTTTTTCCCGGTCAGTGTTTAAGAGGTTTGAACTTTATTGACGTCTGAAAACAGCATCGGATTTGTTTTCAATTTTTAAAAGGTTTGAACTTTATTGTTGTCTGAAACGTTTCTGGACGCTTGTGTTTGTAAAATATGAGGAGGTGTGGTCATTAGGGTCTTCAGATTTCAAAGGAAACGTATTCAGGTCATCAAACTTTCAGTTTGAGTGTTAAATTGTCTGCTGTCTCTGTCTACCAGAGCCATCATATTTATCGGGTTATCCTGACGCTTGTTAAAGATAATGACCTTGTTCCAGCAGCTCAATGTCTAAAGGACTTCCCTAGCATTTTGTCTATAGATTGCATACAGTTTGTAAATACATGAAATTGTGTTCTATTATGCATAAGAAGTTGTATCACGAACGTCGGTATTTTGAGCTGGTAGAGCCAATTAAGCTCGAAAAAAAGTTGTACCATAACTTACAGAAAACTGATCAGATATTTACGAAACACTTCTCATTTTGTGCAATATAGTCCCTTAACAAATCTGAGCTCAAAGTATCCGTTGCTAGCTTCTAGCTGAATACAAGTATACACCGAGAAAAGGGATACTATTCAGAATACAAAGAATACAGAAATGCCACACTACTCTCGGACTTAAAAAAGCAAACTGTTGTACATTTGGAAACCTGACCGTGAGACAGTTCGAACACATTCTGCAAACATAACCTGGCACTTTTTAATCTACAAAGTTTCAACATAACATTGTGCATGCATCACATAAAGCTCAAGTTACCATTGGAATAACCGAACTTAAGAATTCGTACAGTTTCAACGAAAGTAAGGTAAGAATGATGGAGTCTTAATTAATATCCATGTGTTTGCAGGTGGATTTCAAATTTGTTATTCGATACCTTTTTCAATCAAGTTACAAGTTATGTGCGATTCCTGTGAAACTCTGACGACGAGCAAAGATTTGTTGGTGGACCTACTTTCTGCTCTGAAATTCGAAGCATGGGATCTGCAGACATAGATTAGACTATACGCCTTTGCCAAATTGTGGAGAGTTTTTACATGGGATTGATAAACCTATAGTTTTTACATGGGATTGATAAACCTATAGTTTTTACATGGGATTGATGAACCTATAGTTTTTACATGGGATTGATAAACCTATAGTTTTTACATGGGATTGATAAACGTATAGTTTTTACTGAAATGTCTTATAGCGTTTAAAGCTGTGAGTGGTACTTCTTTGTATTGCTGATTTTGACCACACTCTAAAAACCCTTCCGCCTGGGCTTAGAAATGTACGTAAAATTCGCAAACGCCAGAGAGGTCTGTTGGAACAAATAAGTAGTGTTCTTTTGTTTCATTACAGGTGAGCTCGTTTAACCTCGTCTTCTATTTATACCTTTGATTGCTTACCGAATGCCCTTTCCCTAATGAAAATAAAACAATTCAGAAATGCTTGTAAGTGCGAACAGACAAACTGCGATTATGTTGTCTACACTTCTAGGGAGTGAGGGACAGGGGAACGCACAAAGGGAGTATCAAAACTACCAAAAATACAAACACTATTTCAAGTTAAAGAACAACAAGACACACTGTGAACACAAGTTAAAGTAAAGCAAGTCAATACCAAAGTAGAAAAACTAATCACTTACCTTCGTTTTGATTTTCCGTCGAAGTCGGCCCGACGACCATAACGAAGACGAAGACGCATAAAAGCGATATCTTCCTCATCTCCAAAACACACACCATCTCCCGAAAGCGGCGACTAGCGATCTGCCTTTTTCTTCCAAAGCTTACTTTCCCCTTCGCTCCTCCACTCCCCCTGCTCGCAGTGTCGTCTGCTCCGGTGCTGGCTGGTTGTTCGCGGTTGTGTCCCTTGCACCCACTCTCGTGACTAGCGGAAAACCTGATCGGCAAAAGCATGGCTGTGTTTTCCGGCCGAGGGTTGCTCCCCTTCTTATATTTTCCCAGATTGATCCACCACTGAGGCCTTCCAATATAACAGGCTTGTAATTGGTAGATTTCCGGAGCTTGTATAGGGCCGCCGTGTCATGCTAAAGGGGAGAGTGTTGATTAAGTGGATGATTTATTTATTCTCTCCAGTGAGCGATTGGATGGGTTTTGATTGCAGGGGTAAACTAATGCGATGGGGGTTAATAATTGAAGGCTTTTTAAGCGTAATGTCACTGCACTCGTTCGCCCGAGAGTGAAAACTGTGTCTATTCAAACAGCCTTTTGTGCTCCAAGCGCGGGGACAAGAGATTTCATGGACCGTGCACTCGCCTCAATACTGCATACACCGTAGTTTTGTCATGGTCTTTGTCGGGAAACAAAAACAGGCTTGGATCCGTTATACGCTTGGTGGATGTCTCATCAATATCTGACCACTCCTTTACGTTCACTTTTGGAAGCAAAAACAACGATCGATGTATGATTAATTAGCACGTTATACAGAAACCACGGTGCATGAGCACCGCCAAATAGTAAACTGCAACGCGGTAAGAGTGTGCATTGTATAGGAACAGTAAAATACAATACAATACAATACAATGCAATGCAATACAATACAATGCAATACAATACAATACAATACAATACAATACAATACAATGCAATACAATGCTATACAAACACATTTCACTCCAGACTAAATTGACGAATTCCGAAAATAACTCCGTCGGGTTTTTATGTGTTGTGGGAGAGTGACCTTTTCTTGCAAAACCTCTGCCAAACATTGAAGGGGCCAATCACTAGCGAGGGGTGTGTCGGAAACACGTGCTCCTTCTCAACATATGAATTATTCATAAACTATAGGTTTTGTTCTGCATTCAAGACAGCAGACAAAATAATTTGTGAGAAGACAAGTCATCTTTGGTGCACTTTGTGAATGTGAAAACTTTAAAAGACAATGGAAATCGCACTACGCGTCATCAAACCAAGTTTACACTCACATTTGTTGGTGTAAAAAAGGACTGTGACTAGAATTACACACACCCATCACCAACCCCCACCCACAGCACGCACACAAATCCATCCGAGAAGAATCATACAGGTCGACATTGTAAAAACCTGAAATTGATGTGTTCAATGTAGCAACTGCACGGAACAGCCCCGGCCCCGCAATTATCCAATAACAAGCATGCAGCAATGAATGCACGTTAGAAAAAAATAGGTTTATTGGTGGGAATAATGCTGATATATATATAGGTTACACACTCCGAGTTCTGAATATCGTGCATATTTTCCCTAGGGTCGATCCGACCAAGATTGCTGAACAACGAAAGTAGCGCCCCGATTAGGCCTAAAAAAAAAATAGGTGTGGTTACGGTAACATAGGCCAAAAAAAATAGGGTCGGGATTTATTTTTTATATTTTTGCTTTTCCCAAAAAACCATATTTTTTACGTTATTTTGCCCAAAAAACAAGATTTTTTTTTTTTTTTTTTTTTTTCCCAAATGCCCAAAAAAAAGTCTAGGGTCGCGCGAAAAAACTAGGGTCGGTCGGGTTACCGTAACCACACCTATTTTTTTTTTGTTGGCCTTATCACGACAGTCAGCCCAACAGGCACAGAGACAGACAGAAACAAAGAGACAGAAGAAGGAGACAACTACGATTATCGATCTTGTGTTTCGGCAGAATGGTGAATTTTCTGCTCATTCTTGCAAATTGACAAATAACGAAACGCTGGAAAAGAAAAAAATTCACATTAGCAGATTTCACAAACAACATAACTTTAATGACATTCCTTGCATCATCCGCAGTGCCAGTAGCGTCTCTCTGTCTCTAGAGCTCTGTTTATCTCTCTGTCTCTCTCTCTGTCTCTGTCTATCTCTCTCTCTGTCACCATTGTGCACCAATTTCATCATCATTCCGGAAGGTGGGTCCCACACACAAAAAATGACGGCCTGCCTGTCTGTCTGTCTGTCTGTCTGTCTGTCTCTGTCTCTCCCTCTCTCTCTTTCTCTCTCTGTCACCACCTTGCGCCAATTTAATCATCATTCCGGAAGGTGGGTCCCACAAAAAAAATGACGGCCTTAAAGAAGAAGATTAACAATAATCCCACAGCACTAGTGGCTCCGAAAACAGTTCTAGGACAAGCTACATAAATGCATCAGTGGTTATATCAAAGAAATGACACAAACACAAGTTTTCCTCACAATGACCTTTCAAGATCTGGCGAAAACAACAATAACCAAAGCCCGTTTTGTTTGCTATATTTCCGCGCGTCATCTGTTCAGACATTTTCATGTGCCTTTCAAAGCCCCAAAAAGTTTCAAGTTACAAGTAAGACCTTGGTAACCGACAAAAGCACGAGCGCACAATCATACTTAACTTCAATCAACATGAAAGCTTTTCCCAAAGGAACAATGGATGAAGTTTTTGTTTCGAAGCGAGCAGAGCAACACACACACAGACACACAGACAGGCACACACTTAGAAGTTTCGAGAGAGAGAGAGAGAGAGAGAGAGAGAGAGAGAGAGAGAGATAGAGATACAGAGACAGAGACAGAGACAGAGAGACAAAGAGAGAGAGAGACAGAGAGAGACATAGAGACAGAGACAGAGAGACAAAGAGAGAGAGAGAGAGAGAGAGAGAGAGAGAGAGAGAAAAGAGAGAGCGCAAGAGACAGAGACAAACAGACATGTACAGACAGACAGAGATATAGAGCGAAAGAAAGAGAGAGAGAGGGAGAGAGAGAGAGAGAGAGAGAGAGAGAGAGAGCGAGCTAGAGAGAGAGTGAGACACACACACACACACACACACACACACACACACACACACACACACACACACACACACACACACACACACAGATGCTTACTCACACGATACCAACCCCCTTCCCCCTCCCTTTCTCACTTCTGCAGTTGTACGTACCCCTGCAACTACACTCACACAGCCTCACCCCCCCCCCCCAAAAAAAAAAAAAAAATAAAGGGAAATAAAATCATCATGCACAAATTCCAATGCACCGAGTTATCTGCTATAGCAGAGAAGCTCACACGCAGAGCAGAGGGCATTAAAATTCAATGAAGCTGTCGGGTGAGTTCGTGTGACATGGTTGTAAATCTCGAATTCTGCTCGTGCATCGCGGCCTCGCTAATAATCATTAATCAACTCTCACCGCAACATGCCCTACTGTGATTCATTAGTTTTAATGACATAGCAATAACAAAAAAAAGAAAAAATGAGTGAGAATGAAAAATGGAAGAATATACTACACATTTGTTGTTAAAAAATGTGATAGAAGGTTAAAACAAAAGAAAAGGATATATAGAAATAAGAAATCGACAAACACATGCGCGCGACAAGAAAAAAGGAACGCTTACAAGTTTTAACAACATTGCTGTGCAGAATTATGCTAGACCACCAAAATATGAAAGAGAGAGAGAGTGAGTGAGTGAGTGAGAGAGAGAGAGAGAGAGAGAGAGAGAGAGAGAGAGAGAGAGAGAGAGAGAGAAAGAAAGAGAGAGAGAGTGAGTGAGAGAGAGAGAAAGAGAGAGAGAGTGAGAGAGAGTGAGTGAGAGAGAGAGAGAAAGAGAGAGAGAGAGCGAGAGAGAGAGAGAGAGAGAGAGAGAGAGAGAGAGAGAGAGAGAGAGAGAGAGAGAGAGAGAGAGAGGGAGAGTAAGAAGCATAAATGAAAGACAGGCAGGAAGAGAAACAGACAGATAGACAAAAAGAATAGATGGGCAGACACAAATACATTTAGCCAACACTTTAGGGAAACTGTCAGAATTACTCTCCTCAGATCCGGCCATCTTTAAAACAAGAACGCACCATCACATACAATTAAAAGCACTTACTCAACAATAAAACAATCAATAAAAAAGTTAAAAAACAAAGGAATACTGTACTCACCAATACAAGAACGAGTTCTTGTATTGGTGAGTACAGTATTCCTTTGTTTTTTAACTTTGTTCATCTTACCACAGTCACTTCGTTGTTTAGAAATCAATAAAAACACAAATGACAATCTTTTCAACCAAACACACTTACACATGTAACCACAAAATCATCTCTGTCCAATTTCAACATCAAATACCTACCTTGATGACAATCATGTATGAATAAAACTGTATTCTAGAACACACACACACACACACACACACACACACACACACACACACACACACACACACACACACACACACACACACACACACACACACACACACACACACACACACACACACACTTACTGATCGTAGCCACAGTAGCCCACCCCACAGTCTCAGTTAACACGCTTCCACTTCTTATGACTGTCATGTTACACAGGTACGTTCGGGAATCCCCTGGTTTCAGATCCAACACAAGAGTCTTCAGCCTCGTATTCCTCGTAGACTCGGGGTCAATATAGCAAGAAGAAAAATGTCTGTCCGTCCGACAATTCTGGGTATTGACATTGACGAAGGCCAGGACGTCTTTGTTGGATGGCCGCGCGAACAACGTCATGGTCAATATATCGACACCATAGTCCAGAAACTCCCCGCTACATTCCACTTCCAGGACTGAGTACATCCCTTGAAAAGGCCTCGCGCTCATACCTGAAAAGAACAGGTGTGCTTCGTGCTGAAGAGATTCATTTTGATTGATTTGGCTGCCTGTGCATACACAGACTGAGCAAACACAAAGACAAGAGAGAGGAAGAGTTTCTTTTTGAAAACCTTCCTGACACTGTCTTCGTTTTTAAACTCATTTTTGTAGTGAATGTATAACCCAAAAAGCAATATTCGTTCACCACATCCAATTGCTTTCCATCAAGAAACCATTTTTTTCTGTTCTTCCTTTTCTTTATATTCTTCCATTCTCCACATCTTGAAATTACCGAAACGACAACTAACTGAGGTGGAAAAAGTGAATATGCGCATGTATGTTGTCGTCCTGACAATGAGATCCAGTTTTACAATTGTCTGACCCGAATTTCTAAATCCAAGTGTGATTTCGTCCTGCAAAACTTGTCAACTGAGAACTTTTGTTGTGGTCAGCATTTTATTCTTGTTGGTTAATAATTGTTTGTTTGCTTGTTTGTTAGATTGTTTTCCTTTCAGTTTCTGCGATGTGATTCTGAATATACTTCTTGGCTCATTAAATGTTTAGTTTCCTTCAGCCTTATCTTTCCATCAGCAACTGATAGTTCATTGTATGCTCATCATGTAATTATTATTGATATTTCCATCCACATAAAAGACCTTTAGGTCGACTGAGGTACTAGTACATATTTTGTTTTGCCTACAAGCTAACGTTTCATTAACTAACCTTTCTTGTTTTAGACTGTTGTCGTGATAGCTTTAGTCCCCGAAGATGTTGGTTTTTAAAAGATTGAAGAAACACACGGGAATATGATAGTGTTATTCCTGAGAAAAGAGATGATGAAGTTTTTTTTTCTTCTCTAGCGTAAAATGGTGGTGACTTTAAAGCAACGACACAATTGATCCATTAACTAGTCTTTTGGCTCTGAGATTAATTTCTGAAGTAGACGGGAATAAACCACGCAGAACACACATTACTCTTCCTCCCCTCCACCATAGCCCACCTCTGCTTATCTGTAGGGACATATACTTCGTACTAACAGACTAGAGGTGTTTTTACGTTGGAAGGACAATAGGTGACTGCTTATCGGAACAGTGCCATATTCCGTAGGAAATATGCTCTTACATCGATCGTAATACTTGGAATCGAACTATATATACCATGCTTTTCAGTATTACTGGATATGAAGAGTTTGCAAAACACTTCTGAGAGTGTCACTGAAAGGTCCAGATATAAAAAAAAATTGCTTTGCAACTGACATAGTAAACCTAGATCACAGACGACAAAGACAACTTTGGAACCTTCTTCAGTGGCGATAATTTGTGACCCTCCACCACGAAATGAGTCGCATGTCACCTCTTGCGGTTCTGCGCTAGACTTAATATAAGTCCGGGGAGTGTCTGGTAACAGTGTGAGGGTCACCTTAGTCACAGGCTTATAACTCAAACAGTTTTCTCTCTTTTCTAAAACGGGTTTCACCATTGGATAGAGCATAACAAACTCTTTAGGAAAATGTAAAAATATGAAAATCATGCAAAGGTGACATGCGACTCATTCCATGGTGGAGGGTCACATTTCATCTCATAGTTGTCAACAGATTGGTTCTGTTCACAAATAAAAGATAACTTTTTGAATTTTAACTTACTCTTTAAAAGGGTATTGAAGTCTATATATATAAATTGTGAACAAATACTTGGTTTCTCTTTTCTTTTCTTTACATGCAGGACGAATTTTAATTTGTATCCTGCACTTTGAAAAAAAACACCCCACATTACAGAAGACGCCCAGCACTACCAGTCCTCCGGTCATCTTTAATTAGAACAAATACACATAATTCCAAAGGGGAACAACTGCAATCACCCACCGTTTTTCCTCGAGTTTACACCAGTGAAGGCAGAACCAAACAGCAAAATCACAAGAAAAACTCTCCATAGACAAAACCACGTAGC
>NC_090252.1:11545809-11548309 GCF_037325665.1 Littorina saxatilis | reverse complement strand
CATCGACTCTCTTCACACACACCTACCACCAACATAAAAGTAAACGTACATCCCATACCCCCACACAGAAAAGCAAACACCACAGTTTGTAGGCAGGCTTTTTGACATTTATCTAACACAGTCATTTCAGCAAAATCATAATAAAGGATGATGTAAAGCCTTGAAGCTGGCGGGTAAATTTTAGGAGTGAGAGAGTGAAAGAAATCAATAGAGAACCCTCAGAGGTGGGAGGAAAATTATTAGACATGCCCTAAAAGGTTCGGGGCTTAAAAGGAGCTGAAAGAAATTGGATTGGCGTGAAGGTACAGTGGAACGTTGCTTTCAAGACCTCCCAATCTAAGACTTCCGCCTTTTTGAGACCTTGGTTGTTAAGATATTCTGTTCATAAACTTCTGTAAATGTACCCCCATTTTAGAACTCCTATTTTAAGAACCATTTGTGACCCTCCACCACGAAATGAGTCGCATGTCACCTCGCGCGGTTCTGCGCTAGGCTTTATATAAGGCCAAAAAAAAAATTGTCTGTTTAGGGTAACCCGACCGACCCTATCGATTTGGCGCCGACCCAAAAACGTTTTTTTGATTTCAAAAAAAAAAAAAGATAAAAAAAGAGGTAAAAATGCTAAAAAGAGACATTTGGCGTTTCTTTCTCTCCCTTTCTCTCTGTTTTATTTATACGTTAGTTTTGAAACATGTATTCATCAAATATAAGAAGTGAATGTTCAGCCAACATAGCATTTACACACAAAAACAAAAAAACAAACAAACAAACAAAAAAAACCTACCTACCTACCGACCCTACTTTTTTTGGTCATGTTACCCTAAACAGACAATTTTTTTTTGGCCTAAGTCCGGGGAGTGTCTGGTAACAGTGTGAAGGTCACCTTAGTCACAGGCTTATAACTCAAACAGTTTTCGCTCTTTTCTAAAACGGCTTTCACCACTGGATAGAGCATAAAAACTCTTCAGGAAAATATGAAAATCTTGCAAAGGTGACATGCGACTCATTTCGTGGTGGAGGATCACATTTGTTTCAGATTTGTTGAGGTCTTAAATGGAATGTAACACTTTGCAGGGGTGAAGTTGAGGATTGTAGGGGAGGGGGGGGGGGGGGTGGTCAGTGTTGGTGAGTGCGTGAGAGGGCGAGGGTGAGGGTTGGGTACATCTTTTGAAGGCAACAGAAAGAATATAACAGAACGCCAAACAAGTAAGATGCTCGTGAAAAAAAACGACGGGACGAAAGGTTCGGTACCAAAAAAAGGAACCTAAACTAATGAGACATAAAAGGTTTAGAAACTATCTGTGTGTGTGTGTATGTGTGTGTGTGTGTGTGTATGTGTGTGTGTGTGTGTGTGTGTGTGTGTGTGTGTGTATTTATGCGTGTGTGTGTATTTATGCGTGTGTGCGTGCGTTCGTACGCGCGTACGTACGCGTGTATGTGTGTGCTTGCGCGCGTATGCGCGTGTCTTTTTTAAAATTTGTATTGTACATCAACACGATTAGTAAGTCTTAATTAGTATCACCATTCTCCACAGTCTTATTTCGGGTCTTAACCCTTAAGTCGCAACAGCAAGAACAACACGCGCGACAATGGAAACACAAGAAGATTATTCAATCCAGCCAGAAAGAGAAGACAAGTAGCATTGGCAACGTTAACAACCGGCATCAGCAGCAGCCAGCAGTATGCAACAAAGAAGTTATTTCCCCTGATTACACGCTATCGCGAGCAAGGTTTCACGCGTCACTTGGTTGTCTTCCCACCACGGGAAACAAGACACCCGCAATCAATGCCGGACGGTGTGTGTGAGGTGGAAACATCATCATTCCCATTGAATCCCTCTGGAATCATAAAAAATACCGTTGAAATTCACACCCAACTACCGTCGCCAAGGATACCAGGGTGTTCGCTGGAGAACAATATATACATGTGTGTATAATATTGTACTGTGCTGGAAAAGTATACATATATGCATGTCTATATTATACCGTGCTCGAGAAGCTTACATACATATGCATGTATATTATATTATACCGTGCTTAAGAATTATAAATGTATGCATGTCTATATTATATCGTGCTGGAGAATTATAAGTATATGCATGTATATAAATTATATTATACCGTGCTGGAGAAGTATAAATATATGCATGTATGTAATTTACCGTGCTGGAGAAGTATAACTTGGAGATGTGTGTACTATTGTAATGTGTTGGTCACGTAGTATAAGCTCGTTTGCTTCGTGTCCTCGATGTATACTGTACATTGCAACATGTCATGTATTGTGAATAACATTTTTGTTTAAACCAACTATTCATCTCACAAGTTCCGACTTGTACAAGCTTTTGTTTACATGGGATATGGCCATCCTTTCATGTGGACACACACCAAACATTAACATCATGGGTGGTTTCCGTGCAGAGTTTTTGTTTTAATTTTTATTAATGAATTTCTAAGAAGACACGAGTTTCAATCTGAGAAAAGAATTCGTTAAACAAAATCCA
>NC_090252.1:11533309-11540809 GCF_037325665.1 Littorina saxatilis | reverse complement strand
GAGAGAGAGAGAGAGAGAAAGAGGGAGAGGAGAGAGAGAGAGAGAGAGAGAGAGAGAGAGAGAGAGAGATATATATAGAGAGAGACAGACAGATATTGAGAGAGAGAGAGAGAGAGAGAGAGAGAGAGAGAGAGAGAGAGAGAGAGAGAGAGAGAGACATTTGAAGCTCACATAGCCATAAATATAGCACTTTTATAGCAAATTTGATTATCTCAGACGACACATTTGTGTGTGGTGTATATTGCAAAAACAAATATCATAGCATGGCACAACAGAAAATATGACAGTTCCGCATACAAAAACAACAAAAACAATTTCAATAAATATGATTACAAATTCCTCACAAGCGATGAGAACAATAAACACATCATCGTCTAAGCCGTGTTCCAATTTAGACTTGCAAGTCATACTGCATGACATGACACTATTCATGAAATCATTAACCTCAGATTACCTTTCTGAGAATAACGTCAATGCCGTTTTCTTTCTGTTTAGTTTCGTATACGCCACTAGCGTCATTCTGCAAAATTAATTCATCAAAGACTTCTTTCTTTTTACAGGCAGAAATTTGGATGATGATTTTTGGTATGCGGCCATGTGGCGGACATGTCTCATCATAGGCAGAACTGAGATAGTGAGAAGAGCTGTTAACACGGGACGTACGTGGCCTGTAAGCTAGGGATAGGTGTATGGCTGGTTATTGTCCGCTTTACAGGCAGCCTGAGCCATTTACCGTTTTCTGGGGCGGGAGGGAGGGGTGGGAGGGAGGAGGGGGGGGGGAGAGTGGGTGATGTATGCTGGTTATTTTCGCGCTTCTATAACCCACCAAACTCCGACATGGATAACATGATCTGTTTCGTGCATATTTGGTTTTATACTTGTGTGTACCCACGAATATGTATAAAGCATTACAAGGTATGTACATAAATTGACCTTGGAGATTGGAAACATATCCGTCTTTAACCCACCCGGCACAGCTGGGATTCAAACCCCAAACCATCCAGCTCGAAGGTCGACGCCCTTACCACGAGGCAATTGCGCACGTCTGATTTCAAGGTGTAAATTGTATATCCACTCTCCCCATTACGACAGTGTATACATTAACCTTTAATCAGACAGCAAAATAAATAACGCAACACACCGGCCCCCGTAGCGCAGTGGTTAGCGCATCGGGCTGTGGGCCGGGAGGTCGTGGGTTCGAATCCCATCAGGGTCATGTGGGTTTTTCGGGCTACGGTCGGCTCCTACCCAGAGTGGAAGTGCTATGGTTCCTATGGGAAGGCTGGAATCACACAGCCGAGTGTCATTCACTTAACGAATGCGACTTTGAGGGTGCTCAGGTTCTGTATACCTGACCAACACCGCAGGTGCGGCAGTTCTCGGGCCTGGTTAACACCAGGATATATTATGACAGTAAGCGTAGAGTGCTGCCCTGTCACGTAGTCTCAAACCAAATTGGAAATCCATAGCATCATCATTATAATCATCCTCATCTCATTAATCATCCAAAAATTATAAATTGTCCTTGCTCTTGTGGCCCTTCATGCCCGGAGCTCTCATGGTGACCTTGGTCTCAGTGTTCCTGTTCCATCCTTCCCTGAATAGTACTTCTGCTGTCAGTCTTCAACGTGTGACGTTCTGGGGGGTCGACGGAGGGACGTGGTGGCGGTCTGCTCTCTGGAGGGGACCCTCACTCAGTCTGGCTCCGCGACTTAGCAGTCAATGTCGTTAGTAGGGGGCATAGTAGGTAGTGGGCTGCGTCCGTTAGCTCGGGACAGACCCACTACTGAAGTCGAAGTGACTCAGCAGAAGTGCAGTGTCATCTTCCGAGGGTAGCCTACCGCAACGACCCGACATCCCTCCCTGGAGCGTCTGTAAAATCGACAAGTCTGGCAGCGGAACGAAATTCAGATGTGGATGGAGCAGCGAGTGCAGGGACGGGGCGGCGTGAGAGCACACCGGGACAAGGAACAGGTGTAAGGAAAAAAAAAAAAAAATAACGCAACACAACACTCAGCGTTGTACAGCCTAAGCGTACCTCGAGAGGCAAACATTGCCATTCAGACAGACGAGGAGACAGACGGACACACACACGCACACAAGACGCAAGAGACAGACACATAGAGAGACAGACAAACATACACAACATCACCACCCCCTCCCCCCCCCTCCCATTAAATGTCACGCACACAACACAGGACTACACTATCTGCATTCAGCTTACGCCCTCGGACGAGCAGGAGCCACTGGAGGATCTGGGTCCGACTGGCTGAGTCCTGCACCGTCACATCGCACTTGAGCCTCCTCTCCTCCTCCTCCTTCAGGTCCACAATCAACGTCTTGACCGCCGTACCCCGTGGATCATTGGAGTCGAACTCGCAGGAAGAAAAGTGGTCCGCAGTGCGGCATGCGTGGTCCACCAGACTAGCTGACGACAGGAGCTTGTTGCGGCCTTCTTCACTGTGGTCTCCTTCTTCCATGTAGAGACTGATTGAGAAGAGTTTGACGTCCGGGGGCAGATTCCGAGAGGAGCATTCTACCTCTGTCACCGTCGCCACCCCGTGGAAACTCCCGCTCCGCATGCCTGCGTGTGTAATGGAATTGCCAGTGAAGTTGATGGACGGTGTTGCTGATTTTTTGTTCCACGCTAAGCTTCTTACTGCGTATAATTCCCTTCAATCATTTTTTACATTCATTTTTCTTTTGTTTTGCTTTGTTTTGTCCTAGTCTTAAGCTGATTTTAGCTAGTCAATGTTGACTACGAACTTTCATCTTTTCTCACTCTCGTTTTAATGACCTAGAACATCAGCTGAGGGATTGTTAAATGCATAAATAATTGATATCGTAAATTTAGTGTTCAGAAAAGACTTCCTTATTTTACCAGAATCATTCATTTTGCGGGTAAGCAAAGTTTATTACTGGTAGTAAAATTACAATCTAGTTACATACAAGCACTGAACAAAAGTAGACCAGTGTTTTTTAAACCTGTTGTTATTAAAACAATAATTGTGCATACTGTTTTGAACAGTATTGTGACGAATCCTACACACACACACACACACACACACACACACACACACACACACACACACACACACACACACACACACACACACACACACACACACATATCAAAACTCTCCATCCCCCCCTCTTCCTTACTTCTGACCCTTCTACACTCATTTTCTGTTACAATTCATTTAGCGGAAAGTGAAACAAATCAGTCATCTTGTATATGTGCGTCACTGCCTTAACTTCTATCTTCTATCTGTCAGAAAATGACATCCGTTTCTTGTCCTCCTCTCTAAACATGTTCACACACAAAAAATTGAACGAAATTTAAAGAAATTCAATATTTTAAAATGGATTGTCTCGAGGCAGTTTTTGGATTCCGGAATGATATTTGAGAAAATCCATTTGTCATTACAGTGAAAGTGAAATACGCATTTCCTGCGGCAAATACACCAAATATGATTAATGTTCGTTAATATATTTACAGTTACAGCTGCACATTAATTATTACAAGTGTTTGGCCACAAATAGAATACATATATCAAATATAGCCCTGTTGCCCATGCATGACTCACTCAATAATCAAATCCTTAAACACTGACTCAACCTCTTCTGACAAAAATGTCCTCGTTAACTTCTAATAAATTATTCATATGTTTTAATCCACTCGATCAAAAGACAGCATGTTGATTATTTTATTGATTGTTTTTACTGCAGCCCGTGAATAGGGCCCTTAAAGGAGGACAATTCAGCAAGGCACTCACACATTTTACTCAGTTTCCTAAAAGAAAAAGAAAAACACCCTCTACTCCAAGAGCACATTTCCATCGGAAGTCACAGGGTGCAAAGCTATCAACGTTCTCCTTTTCTCTCAAGGGAGCAGAATCCGTCAGCAGCTTATCAATTTCGTTCAGATTCCATATATATGCATCCGAATTCCTTCATTACTTGGTCAGCCGTGTAATATTTTCAATATCTTTTCCCCAGCAAGCCATTATATTCATGCCAACGCTGTCGCCTCTGAGTTCCCTCCCCCTCTCTCCTCCACCCCCTCCTCCCTACGTGAGGGATAATTCCAGGATTTGCTTTTCGATTCGAAAACTATCGACCAGTGTTTCTATTCAGACACCACGAGAAATAGGAAGAGGGGAAGAGAAAAGCTGAGCTGTCAGGGCAGGCCATTTTTCTCACATATTTCCCATCACATCCCCCATCAATAAATCCTCCGGGGACCCATGCATACAGCTAAGGCCCTCATCCTGTGGCGGGTATTATAGCTAAGTCTTTGCTCTCCACAAACTCTGTCCAAGGTAGAGTCACCCTTTTTGTAAAGAGGACGCGCTGCTTTTTCCCAATACGTATAGTCATCATATCCTCTTCTTTTGAAAACATGAAAGTTATGGCTTTTTTTCACATGAATTCATTATCTTCTCATAGAAAGTCTCTTTGTGACCAAGGACATTATGGCTTCTTTCTTGCATGTATCCATCATCTGGAAAACACACTGCCAGCCGCTGTGAAACTATGAAAGTTATGGCTTCTTTTTTTTAATATATGTATTTCTCATCTTGAAGTCATACAGCCAGCCTCTTTGAAACCATGAAAGTTATGGCTTCTTTCGTATATGTATTTCTCATCTTGAAATCACACAGCCAGCCTCTTTGAAACCATAGCAGTTATGGCATCTTTTCCGCCTTTATTCATCTTCTTGAAAACACATAGCCGGGATCTTTGAACCATTGCAGTTATTACTTTTTTCTTACTTGTATTTATCATCTTGAAATCACACAACCAACATTTATGAAATTATGACAGTTATGGCTTCTTTCTCATGTGTATTCATCATCTTGATATCACACTACCAAAATTTATGAAAATATGACAGTTATGGCTTCTTTCTCATGTGTATTCATCATCTTCAAAACACATATACATCCTCTTTGCAACAATGAAAGTTATGGCTTCTTTCTTATATGTATTTATCATCTTGAAATCACACGGCCAGCCTCTTTGAAACCATTGCAGTTATGGCATCTTTTCCGCATTTATTCATCTTCTTGAAAACACATAGCCGGGATCTTTGAACCATTGCAGTTATGGCTTCTTTCTAGCATGTATTCATCAACTTTAAAACAAACAGCCAGCCTATTTGAAACCATGACAGTTATCGTTTCTTTGGCACAGGTATTCGTCATCTTCAAAACACATAGCCAGCCTCTCTGCAACAATGGAAGTTATGGCTTCTTTCTCTTATGTATGCATTAGCTTATAAACACACAGTCCGCTTCTTTAAAACCATGACAGGTATGGCTTCTTTCTCACATGTATTCATCCTCTTCATTGGAAACACCTTCCCAGCCTACTGAACATAAAATAATTGATATTTGAAAAAATGAATGTTATGGTTTTTCTCTTGAATATATTCACAATCATTAAGGCATCTACCTGCCGTTCTTAACATACTTATCCTCTTGGAAAATATGAACAGTATGTCTTCTTTCTTACAAATATTCATCCATTATCTTGCACATATTTGCCAGCCTTCTAAACATAGTAACCATCATCTTCTAAAAACATGAAAGATAAGGTTTCTTACGTACAACATGAGTGTATATTCATCATTTTCGAAACCTTTTACATATCATAATATATATTACATATATTTATATTTACCACCTTAAAACTTCGCCATGCTCTATTTTGTCTCCGTCTTACTCCTTCTCTTTACTTTTAGCAGATCTTGTGGAAAAATGCGTTTAAATATATATTAGCCCACATAGTTAAATCCCTGTCTTCAAATGGTAATAACATTTCCCTATCACCCTCCACGCCTCCCTTAAATCACACAACCACGACTGTTTTGACCTCACATTTCTTTCAAGACGTGCACAATAGTTTTTCTTCCTCGTTCTTTCAATGTGAACCGATAGTACTGAACAGGTTTTCTTTTTTGTCAAGGCATCCTGTCTGTTTAAATTAATTCGATTTTGTTAATGGGTTTTTTACCGTTTACACATTGAGCTTATCTTAAATGACTCTGATTCTGACATTTCCCACCGTTTCTTCCATTTCCCGCTTCTTTCCACCCAGTCTTACCCTCCCAGCCTACTGGTTCTACCTCGCTAGAATACCCACTTCGCACACACTTTTCTTTCAAAGTCACAGAGGAGAAAATTCACAGACTTGAAATTACCATTTACCCTTATCTACCACGCACACAGGAGAGTCTGGTCTCATAGGCTTTCAATTACGACAGTCTACGTTTTTCTTTTTTTTAAACTAAGGTGTGTATTAGTCTCCCAGAATTGGTGTAATTAGCACCTTACCGTGAATGTTTCCTGAAGCCAAAGGTCCGAGGAGAATCAGCAGCTGTAGCAACTTGGTCAGCAATCTCTGGTGTCCCGTTTTCTTGACCTTTAAGTTTCTGGACCTTTCTCCTATAGCCATGCGGCTGGTAGCTCCAAGAGTGTCTTTGCTCGTTTTGGTGACTGCAGTATTTTGTCTCATGATCGTATCCTTTCCGATATCCATGTGTGTGGTAGCTCCAAAACGTTCTTTTCTGGTTTTGATCCCTGCTGTAGTTTGTCTTGTGTTCGTGTCATTTTTGGTATCCATGTATTTGGTAGATCCAGTACCGCCTTTGCTGGTTTTAGTCACGTTCTTACGTTGTCTGATGTTTGTGTTCTCTGTCATTAGAAGAATCTGCCCCCCGCGTAAGGATTCATTTCGATGTTTTATATTCATGGTAGCCCAGAAACACTGCTGTTAAACCTTTTGTCACTTTATCTCATAAAACCGTTCAACGTTTTATCACACGACATCAGACAGCACATAAAAACCTTCTGTTTTTCCCAAGCTGTAAATTTCGTTGGTATGTTCAGAGTGTGGCCGTATAATGCAGTTCCAGAGAATGCTTACTGTCCTTAATACTTTTACACTGTCTGTTTAAAGAAGATCCTCTCAACAGACCTGTCAGAGAGTGGTAACATTCAGTTGTGCGATCACAGCCACAACTCAAAACGTTAGGACTATAACCACACCAGGGTAAAGGTCAAACGTGTTCAGAGCAAAGCAAACACTCAATAAATCCAAGACCCAGCCGCCACAACTTGCAACATAAATGTCAAACATTTGCCACGTGGAAGTGACTTACTGTCAACGACTAAAAGCCAGAAAAAAGGACAATGCCGGATAAGTGTACTGACTAGAATGAAGCTTCCTAGAAGATTCTCGTTTTACTGAATTATTAATATAACGGCCAGATGAATGTTACTGATCCATTTTCTCGGAAAACATTAGATGAAAAAAAACGGAAAATCTATCGACTTTCTCTGTAATTGCACCATAACCATGACTTAAACCTGCTGATATAAATTTAAATTCATGAACTAAACATCAATTAACACTGCATGAAGACTGATTCGTTTTCGAAATATACTTGCATCAATACAATGGGTTTCGAAATAGAAATGTGTCTCCTGATGTTTT
>NC_090252.1:11515809-11525809 GCF_037325665.1 Littorina saxatilis | reverse complement strand
TTTGTAATATTCTGTGGGTTTATGGTTTTAACATTTAAACACTTCCTACCATTTTTCATCTATATTAGCAAACTTGCATAAAGTATTGATTTAAACTCTTCAATTATCAAACAAGCAACATTTTTCTTTACTGCTTTCTTGTATTTGCTGGCTTATTGGTGTGTGTTTTTACATTTAGTCAAGTTTTGACTTAATGTTTTAACATAGAGGGGGGGGAATCGAGACGAGGGTCGTGGTGTATGTGTGTGTGTGTGTGTGTGTGTGTGTGTGTGTGTGTGTGTGTGTGTGTGTGTGTGTGTGTGTGTGTGTGTTTGTCTGTCTGTGTGTGTGTGTAGAGCGATTCAGACTAAACTACTGGGCCGATCTTTATGAAATTTGACATGAGAGTTCCTGGGTATGATATCCCCGGACATTTTTTTCATTTTTTCGATAAATACCTTTGATGACGTCATATCCGGCTTTTTGTAAAAGTTGAGGCGGCACTGTCACACCCTCATTTTTCAATTAAATTGATTGAAATTTTGGCAAAGCAATCTTCGACGAAGGCCGGGGTTTGGTATTGCATTTCAGCTTGGTGGCTTAAAAACTAATGAGTGAGTTTGGTCATTAAAAATCGGAAACTTGTAATTAAAATTATTTTTTTATTAAACGATCCAAAAACAATTTCATCTTATTCTTCGTCATTTTCTGATTCCAAAAACATATACATATGTTATATTTGGATTAAAAACAAGCTCTGAAAATTAAAAATATAAAAATTATGATCAAAATTAAATTTCCGAATTTAATCGTTTTAAAAACTATTTCATCTTATTCCTTGTCGGTTCCTGATTCCAAAAACATATAGATATGATATGTTTGGATTAAAAACACGCTCAGAAAGTTAAAACGAAGAGAGGTACAGTAAAGCGTGCTATGAAGCACAGCGCAATCGCTACCGCGCCAAACAGGCTCGTCACTTTCACTGCCTTTTGCACTAGCGGCGGACTAACGTTCAGTTTCATTCTGTGAGTTCCACAGCTTGACTAAATGTAGTAATTTCGCCTAACGCGACTTGTTTCCTTTTTTCTTTGAACCTTTGGCTTCTTAACCGTCAGCTCACGTACTGCAGCGTTGAAAGAAAAATAAGCCAAGGACTTAGAAACAAATTGTAACGGTACAGACTTTGCTTTCAAGCCCATCTGATAACGCGCCTACTTCAGACAATGCAAAATAATCAAACGAGCGAAGGAGAAAAATAGTTCCTGCTTTCTGGAAGTGCTCATTCCGGCTTATAACATCGGTAGCTATCGTCAAAAGCATGTAGTTCTCACCCTAAAGTTCCCCTATTAGAAACAAAACTTGTATGGCGGGAACATGCACAAGACTATGAACACACAGAAAGGGACAGATAGAGACTAAACGCACAGATCGCAAACAGACAGACAGATACAGGAAGACAAACAGACAGACAGCTATGCATTATCTTTAGAGGTCAAAATGGTAAGGATAAGTTAAACCACAGCACAAGACAACTCTAGCTGTCTTGTTGTTTTAGTTAGTCGTGTTTATTTCATTACTCTTTGTCCTTCCCATCCCCTGATATCAATTGTGACCCTCCACCACGAAATGAGTCGCATGTCACCTCGCGCGGTTTTGCGCTAGGCTTGATATTAGTCCGGGGAGTGTCTGGTAACAGTGTGAGGGTCACCTTAGTCACAGGCTTATAACTCAAACAGTTTTTGCTCTTTTCTAAATCGGTTTTCACCACTGGATAGAGCATAAAAAACTCTTTAGGAATATGTAAAAATATGAAAATCATGCAAAGGTGACATACGACTCATTTCGTGGTGAAGGGTCACAATTGGGCAAAGTCGACTTTGCGAAGTGTACTTCACGAAGCTGGCCACACGCGGCTTGGGGAATAATAAGACTTCGCGAAGTCCACTTCGGGCTCAATTAGGGACAGTATGACGGCTTACTAGTGCCAAAACCTCATAATTGTAATTATCATTTTCACGTGTTAATTACTAATTTTCCCGGGAAAATTACTAAATTTCACCTGTTAATTACTAATTTTTAGTTTTGGCTCACTTCCTGACGAATCGCTAGTGCCAAACTAAAAATTAGTCATTTTCCCGTGAAAATTACTAATTATCCCGTGAAAATGAGTAACTAACGAGTGAAAACAGTAACTGACAGCGTTAATTATTAATTATCACGTGAAAATGGGTAACCCCAGGTTTTGGCACTAGTAAGCCGTCATAGGACAGCCTTAACCACGGACACTTACAAAGCACACTCTTCATCATCGCCCTCTCTCCTCTCTCGACGCAAATTTCTCTCTCCTATAGTTTCGCCCCGAGGAAGATGGCAAAGCATATAGCAAAGAGAAGCGCGCGCGCCAGCAAGAGAAATATGTGGACACCTCAATACATCGCCATTAATTACATCCCCGATTGAGTTCCTTTCAAACTCGGGAACAAAATGGTGGGGCCCCCGGAACGGATAGTATTAAGAAATGAATTCCCATTCCCTCGCTTGCGCCCGAAAAATCGATGTCAAACAAGGCTCGTAACTCTCTGAGGGAAATATGTTTTCATTTTCGATCGCTTCCCTTGGCTGCAGAGCTTCTCTGTGCTGTCAGTCTCGCAAACTCTGATGTGTAACTTTGCAGCTGGGGTCGAGAGCCGTATATAGGGGAACGCGGGGCAAAGTAATGGGAGGGGGAGGTGAATAATGAATAGAGGCCGCGGCCTATGATGAGTTCTTTGTCTGGTCTGTTTTTACGATCAAAGCGCGGAGCTGGAAATCTCGGCAGCGTTTTGCATTCTGTGTGATGTCTTGTTGAAGTTTTGTTTTTGTTTTTTTCTCTCGTTGAAATGTGGACTGAATTTTGTATGTCATCTGCTGGGTCATTTGCATGCTTTCTTGTGATGCCCTTTAGTGTTGTGGACGTGTTTCTGTACAATTCATGTGATTGAAGTGGACCTCTCTTTCATCTCAAATAAACAATGTGATACTCTCTCTCTCTCTCTCTCTCTCTCTCTCTCTCTCTCTCTCTCTCTCTCTCTCTCTCTCTCTCTCTCTCTCTCTCTCTCTCTCTCTGTTGTATAAAGGACAGGTTGGAAGAATAGGCTTTGCCTAAAACCTTTATCCTTTTGTAATAAAGTTCTGAGTCTGAGTCTGAGTCTCTCTCTCTCTCTCTCTTTAAATGCCATTTATTCAATCAATCAATGAGTCTTATATCGCGCATATTCCGTGGGTACAGTTCTAGGCGCTCTGCAGTGATGCCGTGTGAGATGAAATTTTATACGGCCAGTAGATTATCATATGTATGATTATTTTTGCCGTCAACCTTTTTTGCTCTTATAATGTTTTCATGTTCTGTTTTGTATTCATGTTAGTTAGCAAGGACAGATTGTAAGACTAGGCAACGCCTAAAATCTCCATCCTTCTGTAATAAAGTTTAATCAATCAATCAATCTCTCTCTCTCTCTCTCTCTCTCTCTCTCTCTCTCTCTCTCTCTCTCTCTCTCTCTCTCTCTCTCTCTCTCTCTCTCTCTCTCTCTCTCTCTCTCTCTCTTAATGTAGCTCTGCGTCTTTCACCGGGACACAGAAGTTCCATAGAGCCATTTCAACGTATAACCCTGAAATAAAACCAGTAATGACAAACATTTTCAAACTTCACGTTTCTACGTTCAAAGACAGACAGAAACAAGGGGGGAAATCAGAAAACATATTCTGAAAAATCTAAGTAAATCCGCTTCTAGGACTGGAAACAGAACAATTAGTTGGCTGGTTCCTCGGATCCTCGGATCAATGGAGTGAAGTTTTCGTTGACACGCCCCCTGGTTACTATAAAGTAGGCCGATTCAGTTTTAACACTCCGGCACACATATAAATAGGAGTTGATGTTGTCACTGGTTTTATCATCTCCCCTCATCTAAGGACAGTCCAACATAGCCAAGTAGGTCCCTAACGGGCGTTAAAACCCACTTTAACCTCATGAGTGTCAAAGTTGGCAGAAGAAGGCATTAAACGCACGTGCAGCTTACAGGAGTTATTTAAAAATACGCCATAAGTGCAATAGCGAGTACAATGTTGTGAACTTAAACGATCACATTAAATCCGACAAGGTAAGCAATCACTATCACGCGGAAGTCGCAAAATCCGCACTTGCTAAACGGGTTGAAATCGGCGCAGATAATTATAAAATATAAATTCACACACACACAAAATGAGACAAAAGTCCAACGATAGACGCGAAGCGCTGCCCCGCGCTAATATACATGCCCCATTCATTTCTTCCGTACAATCATCGTCCTCCGTTTTCATCCAGATTATCACACACACACACCAAAAGACTCCCACAAATCCGTTGTTTTCATGCGACCTCATCAGACCAAAATCCGCCAAGGCGGCCATTTTTTTGTCCGCGCTAAGGACGCCAAGACGTGACTTGTGACGTGCTATGCGTATGGTGCAATTTGTGTGTGTGTGACGTCATTAAACCGGCCATTTCCCACCCCAAGCCAAGCCGTGAGCAACAATGTGTTATGCGTGTACAATGCAGGTGAACACAGTGGACAAACTGACATTGCGTGAGTGTGTGTGTGTGTGTGTGTGTGTGTGTGTGTGTGTGTGTGTGTGTGCGTGCGTGCGTGCGTGCGTGAGAGCATGCGTGCGTGCGTGCGAGCGAGCGTGCATGCGTGCATCGTGTGTATGTGTATGTGCCTGTCTGTGTTTGTTTGCGTGTGTGCGTGCGTGCGTGCACACTTGTGTGCGTGCTTGCGTGCGTGGTATTTATTTGTAAGAATTTTATTTTTGCTTACTTGATCTGAGCAGACGGATGGACCATGACCGTGTGCCGGGGGTGGCCGTGCCCGTGAGTATAGACACGTTACATCCGTACCACCGTGTTTCGTCATCCTTCAAGTCCGTCACCAACAACTTGACAGCAGAGTTCTTGGAGTCCCTCTCATCCACCTCACACGAGGCGAACACCATAGAGGTGGAACACACGGGTTTCAAGTGCAGCACCGTGGATGCCAGCGTGTGGCTGCGATTCTTGAAGTCGTACAGCGAAATGGAGATGAGTTTGGCATCAGTGCCAAGGGTACTTCCGGTGCACGTAACTTCAAGAACTGACGGGACGCCTTCGAAGATTCGGTAGCTCAGTCCTGAAAGTAAGTTTGGGTTTGACAAGGCTACTGTTTGATTTTTCTCTTTAAATGTTTGTTTGACTACGTGTAACTGGTGCTTATTTTGACCGTCACTAGTTTAGAGTTTCTGTTTCCTTGTGGGTCAGGTGTGATACAAGTTGTGAACAAGATGAGGTAAAGTGTGTCCTTTAAACTGGCAAAGCACATCTGTATGTTCAATTGCGTCCAATACAGAAATCACTAAATATATGCAAACAGTTCTTTATTGTTATTAATCTTATTACCATGAAATCATCATCATTGCCTTCATTGCTATTATCATTGTTACTTTTGCTATCTTTATACTTCATAGTTTTTATTTAGTTAATCTATAACTTTTGATTTGCTTTTGAATGTTACTTATTACCATATGTATGTTTCGTCAAATTCGTAGTGTCCATATACTCTTTTCATGTGTTGTTTTGTTCTCGTCTTTGTTTGCAAGGACAGATTGTAAGACTAGGCAATGCCTAAAATCTCCATCCTTCTGTAATAAAGTTTAATCAATCAATCAATCAATCTCTCTCTCATACACAGATCCAACACTTAATCTAACGTATTTGGAGTACAAGTACACACTCTCTTGAATTTAGAATTGCTACCTCCCCCCAAAAATAAACACAAAAACACACACACACACGCTTAAATAATGTGCTTGTTGTATCCACTTTTGTTGTAACTCAGAATTTACCCCCTCCTCCACCCCTCAAAAAAAGAAGAAGAAAAAAAAACGAAAACAAGAAGAGCAAACGCTCGATCGAGTCACTTTCGCAGTTCTGAATATTATATGAGGCATCAGATGGACAGGAAGAAATTGCTATTCACAACACAATACAGATGTAAATAATTTGATGTAAAGAATAATCCTATAAAGTTTGAATCAAATCCGATGAATAGTTTCAGAGATATGATATTTCAATTTTTTTCCTTCAAGACATACCTGTGACCTTGAAAAAGGTCAAAGGTCACCAAAGCAGACGTCAAAGTGTAGAGGTCACTGGGAGTCACGTTCACATAAAATTTGAGCCCGGTCACTTTTATAGTTTCCGAGAAAAGCCCAACGTTAAGTTGTGTGTTGCCGAACAGAAAAGGCTAGTTATCTCCCTTGTTTTTCTGATAACGTTCGTAAAAGGCTACAGATGTAAATACTTTGATGTAAAGAATAATCCTACAAAGTTTCAATCACATCCGATGAACTTTGTCAAAGATATAAAATGTCTAATTTTTCCTTTGACGCTGACCTGTGACCTTGAAAAAGGTCAAAGGTCAACGAAACCATCGTTAAAGTGTAGAGGTCATTGGAGGTCACGACTAAACAAAATATGAGCCCGATCGCTTTGATAGTTTCCGAGAAAAGTCCAACGTTAAGGTGGTGTCTACGGCCGGCCGGCCGGCCGGACAGACTAACACTGACCGATTACATAGAGTCACATTTTCTCAAGTGACTCAAAAATGACATGATTGCAATACCACTATCCATCTTCTTCAACTCAGATTACATAACCAAACATCGAAGCTTAAACTAAATGCTTGTTGTACAACCACACAGTATCGCCAACGCAGATTTTACAACCAGGAAATGACGCTAATATTACGTGCTAGCTGTACATGTGGACAATTCCAGAGAAACTATCCCTCACTCCAATCAATAAGTTATTGGAGTGTCAGCCGATTCCCCGGCGTCCAAACATCGCTTGTCACGCAAAGCAAACACGCTGAATTTGCACATCTTGTCAAGACTCTGTGTGTGTCCCTCACAGTAGCTTTTACCACCAGAGGTATCCATTTTCACTTAATGGGACATTTTTTTTCTATGCGAGTTTGTCCACAGATAATGCTTGTCATACAACAACAAAAACACGCTGAATTTGCTGATCTTGTCAAGAATACTCGGTGTGTCCCTCACAGTAGCTAATACCTCCAGAGGTATCCGTTTTCAGTTAATGAGACATTTTCCCCTGACAATAACCTATGTATGTCCACAGATAATGCTTGTCATACAAAGAAAAAACGCTGAATTTGCACATCTTGTCAAGACTCTCTGTGTGTCCCTCACAGTAGCTTTTACCACCAGAGTTATCCATTTTCACTTAATGGGACATTTCCCTGACAATAACCTATGCGAGAATGTCTACAGAAAATGCTTGCCATTCAAGGACAACACGCTGAATGTGCACATCTTGTCAAGAAGCGACTGTGTGTTCTACGCACTAGCTTATACTTCCAGAGGTATCCTTTTAATCAATCAATCAATCAATATGAGGCTTATATCGCGCGTATTCCGTGGGTACAGTTCTAAGCGCAGGGATTTATTTTTTTATTTTTTTATTTTTATTTTATGCAATTTATATCGCGCATATATTCAAGGCGCATGGATTTATTTATTTATATATGCGTCCCTCACATCAGCGTTTTCTTAGAGGTATCAGTACTAAATTAATGAGAGTGGGAACCCAACAAAAGCTTATACCTCCAGAGGTAGCTATTTTTATGTCCTGCTGCTGCGTCCCTGAATCTGCACATGCTGTCCAGGGTTATCAGTTATTCAGAGCAATATTTTTATTTAATTTAATATGAGACTGTGTTCCTAACAGTATCTTATGCTAGTAAGTCAACAGATATATTTTTGCTGCAAGTATCTATTTTCATTCTATGTGATTGGGTCCTTAACTGTAGTTTAAAGATAGAAAGACAGTGTCTTTGACGAAAGTTTATACTTTCGCTGATATAAAGCAGCTTTCATTTTCATTTAGTAATACTGTGTTCCTAATTATAGCTCACACTTCCACAGTTTTCATGTCTGAGAAATGCAATCCCTTAAACTAGCTTATATTTACAGAAGTATCCGTTAAGAAATAATAAGAGCATTTGCCTCAAGTATATCCATGTATTTGTTTTTAATGAAACCGTGTCTTTCAAAAGTGTGTAAATTTCCACAGATATCACTTTCCTTAATTAAGATATCCATTATTATTTTGTTGATACTTTAGCAGTGACAGTAGCTATTAATGACATTTCTGCACTGTCCATTTTTGTTATAACACGAGATCGCATACATGGCACCAGTTCACAGATGGCAATATTCCGAATAAAACCATCTCCATTTAAAGAAACAGTATTTACTTCAAAGTTCGCAACTTTTTTGTTAACGATATTCAATTCCTGAAGGTGCCTGTTAACCCATTTTAAACAGACTATGTCACTGACAAAACACTATTACCTCCGATACGATTTCTTTTAGATTAACTCAAAGTAGCAAACAATGCTGAATACATCGATATTTTACAATATCAATTTCATTTCTGTACATACTTCCTGTAAATTTGGAGCTTTTAAGAAGAGGGAAGTTTGTCTGGAACTGACAGTGACTCTGAAAGTTCTGAATGGCTTTCTTGGTTACCCATCTCACAAGCGAATCCCCCCCCCCCCCCCACTCCCTACGTTACTTTCCTCCCATGTCTGCGTGGCGCTTACTGGCTATGCTAAAAGATACGTCTGGTCGGGATCCTAAAAGATACGTCTGGTCGGGATCCTATTCTCTTTTGTATTCTCTTTTGGCTTTATCCTTCCTGTACGTTTTTGACCGACTTTCATGTATAGACATAAAAGCTTTTGCCCGGATACATCTTTTAGGTCTCTTCTAAAAGACCCAGATGTTGGGATTCTCTTGTCTTTCAGAAACACGTATAAAAATGCACACAAAAAAGCAAACTCTCTCTCTCTGTCTCTCTCTTTCTCTCTCTCTGTCTCTGTCTCTCTCTCTCTCTCTCTCTCTCACACACACACACACACACACACACACACACACACACACACACACACACACACACACACACATTGACTAGCACACACATACACACACACACACACACACAACACATTCGCGCGCATACATACACACACACACACACACAAACACACACACGCACTCACACACACACATACACACACATACACACACACACACGCACGCACACACCCCTTCTTCCATTCTTTCATACACAAGCCATACCACACTGCTGACTTTATGAAAAGTCCACTGTCAGCTATAATCACTCAGCCTCGTCTCTAACCATCAACCTCTCGTCCTCAACACAAAATCACTGCTAACCGAAATTTCCTGCTTTGAGAAAAAAAAGACACCTAACAAAATATTCTCTATTCTCCAACTTACCCGATTTTTCATCTCGGTTGTTGTCGTCGTCGTCGGTACCCATCGCCGTCGTCACAGCGACGAGCAATGCCATCATAACCACTGACAACGAGTAGAGAGATTTCGGTAATTTCGTCTCCATTGTTGCTTGTGTGCTCGTTTCTGAAGCCATCTTGAATCGGGAGTCGGATGGTCGCTGTCGTTATTATTATCTCTCCTCTTTCCTATGGGATGGTGCTCGGCAGAGAGTAAGGGGAAGGGAGGTAATAAGGGGGGTGGGGGATGAGGACCGCAAGAGACAGAGTTATGTCCCCTCAGCCAAGGGAGATAATGGAGTAATGGAATTCGATGATTCCTGCGTGTGCCAGTCACAATATGCGATTGTGTGTGATTCTGTGTGTGTGTGTGTGTGTGTGAGCGTGTGGGTGGGTTGGAATAGGAGCGACAGACAAATCTCATTAGTTACTGTTGTTTTTTGTTGAGTCCGTTGTTTGTGTTGGGTTATGTGAGCGTCTGCGTGTTTTTGTGTCTCGCTAGGTTGATTTAGAAAGGCGCTTTTGTGGTGACAATGGTGTAGATTATCCGATGATGTAGATGTTGGTTATATGTGTTTGTGTTTCTCATATTGCGTTTGAGGGAGGCAGAGAGAGAGAGAGAGAGAGAG
>NC_090252.1:11491708-11515609 GCF_037325665.1 Littorina saxatilis | reverse complement strand
TTTTTCTCCTCTCCCCTCCCTGCCCTGCGGCCGCGGTAATGATTGTACGGAACCAGAATGCGAAGGGAAACAACCGCGGAGTGACTGGCGGGCTCAAGGGACTTAACTGCGTTTTGTCGTCTGCGACCAAACTCATTGCTCGATCAAGCAGACGACGAGTGTTGTCGCATTGGAAGAATGTCCGCGTGTTAATGCAGCCACGTTTTCCGTTGGTGTGCCGTTGGTGGTTGTTGTTTGCATACATGCGAATACGGGGAAAGCGGAACGGTGGAGATTTTGTGTGTGTGTTTCCGTTTGGTTTCTCTGAAAATGGCCAACATTTTCTGGGAGTTTGGATTACTTTTGACTCTTCTGTGTTCTCTTCGGATTTCTTGCGACGAACAAGGTAAGTCAGTTTACATTTAAGTAGCATAACATGTCTTTTACTGATGCTGGTGAGATTTGTGTATTTAAAATATTTTTTGCTTAAACCAACACCTGCGTGAAAATGAATTTGCATTTCCCCTAGTTTACAGTTTATTATGCAACGTGCCGTGTATTTTACATTGTGCTGATGTGGAGTCAATTTTATGAGATTGTTTTGTTTTTGTTTTTGTTTTGTTTTGTTTTATAGAGTAAAAATGCATGTGCATGTTCTTCTCCATGTTGTTTGTGTGTACACATTTAAATATTGCTTTGAAAGCTTCAAGGGGAAACACTGAAGCAGAACAGATATTATCTGAGATAAAACTGGAAGTGTTAGGGCATAGTTGCCTGGTTGTGTCACTTTCGTCTTAATTGTCTGTATCAATTGGTCATTCGTACGTCAAACAGAAAAGTTTAAACAAATCAATGGGAGAAAGGTGGTTCAAAAACTGACAGTATGCAAATCACCTTTGACAAGCATATTGTCAGTTGAAAGTCGCAGTAACGGGGTATCCTGAAGTTTTGAAACATTGTCTCATCAGCAGTCTTCAAGGAGGACATTTCTACGTTTTTTCTGCTTTTCAAACAAAGTTGCGGTTTAAGTTTCAGGAATAATGTACGAGGAAAACCGGACAGTTTAGGTATATCACTTTATCAAGATCGTGAAAAGCATCGATGTAATCATAAAACAGCAATTTAATTCCTAGACTGAGTTTACAATTAACTGTTTTTTTTTCTACTATGCTTTTATCTTGTGACACATACACACACAAACCACAGTTAGATCAATCTTTATAGATATGCAGTGAACAACAGATACTTCTAAGTATTGTCCCACTTTGAAAACACACACACACACACACACACACACACACACACACACACACACACACACACACACACACACACACACACTTCCCCTACCCTCTTAAACCAAGTAGAGAGAGAGAGAGAGAGAGAGAGAGAGAGAGAGAGAGAGAGAGAGAGAGAGAGAGAGAGAGAGAGAGAGAGAAGAGAGATAGAGAGAGAGAGAGAGAAGATAGATAGAGAGAGAGAGTGAAAGAGAGAGAGATAGAGAGAGAAGAGAGAGAGAGAGAGAGAGAGAGAGAGAGAGAGAGAGAGAGAGAGAGAGAGAGAGAGAGAGAGAGAGAGAGATATATATAGAGAGATGTCCAGACCATTCGGAGAATAAAACACTGTCCATGCAAAACCAGATAATTTGACTTGGTGGTTTTTTTCATATCATACAGCAGAGCCAATTCATCGTTGGTTCTTGCATGTTCGATGGTAGGCATCGGTTATGCAATGTTATATACCATGTGTTCGTGTTTTGACATAACACTGCATGTTTACACAGCTAGACAACATTCTGTCAATGTCCTGTGCTGCATAGGTGAGGCCTTTTACAGTGGGAATGTTATTTAGAAGCATCACCAGAGTGACGCCTTTTACAGTGGGAATGTTATTTAGAAGCATCACCAGAGTGACGCCTTTTACAGTGGGAATGTTATTTAGAAGCATCACCAGAGTGACGCCTTTTACAGTGGGAATGTTATTTAGAAGCATCACCAGAGTGACGCCTTTTACAGTGGGAATGTTATTTAGAAGCATCACCAGAGTGACGCCTTTTACAGTGGGAATGTTATTTAGAAGCATCACCAGAGTGACGCCTTTCACAGCGGGAATGTTATTTAGAAGCATCACCAGAGTGACGCCTTTCACAGCGGGAATGTTATTTAGAAGCATCACCAGAGTGTTAAAATGAATGGGGGAAATTGGCCCACTGTTTTGACATTCAAGCGGTTTCTGTGTTGAAATACAACGCACATTTTAGCACCTAATTCGTGTGATGGACGATTTGACATTTCACTGCCTTGGTTAATTGTGTAACTGGAACACCAGTTTTGCTGTGTATGTATGATTTTTCCTCTGACCAGTAGCTCAACCCTATGCTTGCATCTCAGTTATTTCTATTACCAGTAGTTGTTTCGGCTGGTTAGTACCCACGTTTTCCTTAAGAAACACACAAACAGCAAATAGCTTACAGAATGCACGTAACTGAAATGCTGATTATTCATATCACAGGGATGTCGTTAGGCGTCGGACATCGGACATAGACCGATTAAAAGGCTCAAATGTCCGATTCACATAGCCGCATGGCGGTCAGATGTCCTATCGTTTTCAACTGAGCGCGGTCCATGTCCGATAAGAACTCCATTCCTTCGGACAGCGCGTTATTTGACAATTTTCCTTTCATGATAAAATCTTCAAAAAGCGACCGAGCGCTCTCGCGTACAGGTGCACTGAAGTTGTGCAGTGCAGATCTTGCGTTTTACGAACCGTTTGCAGTATGAGCCGTTTGCGTACATGCACCCCGTCTACAGCACACTAAAATTAGGAGTACGGGAGACAACTCTAACTGACCAAGGCTCGTGTCTGCTTTAACTTGCTTTATGTTAGAGATGAAGCGCACGGCACTGAAATATGCCACCGAAAAAAACTAAAGCCTGCCTAAGAAAGAAAACATTGAACACGTTTGGCTTTTCAACGGCATCGGGTGCTACATTGGGGCCAAGAACATGGGAAAACACGGCTAGCACCATTCTGGAAAATGACAGTGGGGCCAATGGCAGTTTCGACGCTAAAACCTCCACAATCACGGAAAGTAAAGTTTCGTCACTTGTAGATGGTGCCAGTACAGCAGGAAATTCACGGTCTTTTAATAAGGTTAACTATTCATGGCTGACCCTGTTTAGTACTAGTTGATTAGAATTTGACAGCAAAGAGACCATCGAATCTGTCAAGAAAAAGCTGTGTCAGGAAATCATGCAGGTTGTGTGCCAATCAAAGTAAGAGTGCTGAAGTTTTTGGTTGCTTTTTTGTTTGTTTCTTTCTTTTTTGTTTGTGTCCTGTTTAAAACAAAAGTAATAACATAATATACACACACAATGTTGGTGCATATACATGATTTTGTGTTTTGCAGCAATTTATAATGTCCTATTAAAATGTCTGAAAGCAGCTGAATGTCCGATTGAAGCCGAAGAGCTCAGGACATTTGTCCTATAGGTATGAATGTGTGGCAACATCCCTGCATATCTACAGCAAATCCTTTCGTCCCCCTCATGAACAATTTTACGTACAGCTTTTCACGAGGTAAAGTAAGGAAGCATGCCTTTGGTTATGACACCTCGTAAGCGCTCGTGTTCACTAAACAAGAAAACTCTATTCATTGAAGTAAGTGATAGAGTGTGGAAACGTTTCAATGCAAAAATGTAGCATCAGTCTATTTGCTCCCACGCCTCCAGAAACACTGTAATTAACAATCAAACAGTAACGATGAAAGTTAGACATGCAAGTTGCTTATGAACTACGAGGCAACCTATCAGCCTGTTGTGTTGTTTTCATTACTGCAATCTAATTACCGTATTGACTCTAGTCATGCCTTCAGCAACACGATACCCAAAATACAATTAATTAGGGCATAAATATACGCTAATAGGTGGAGCCTGCCTTCTGTTGTATTGACAAAAGGACTGGGTTACCTGCTAGTATGGCAACTCCTCGCCCGGTGAACATTGACTTGCTCAGCTGTGGAGCACAATGCCAAGGGGTAGTTAAAGGTATATACAGGTTTGGAGGCTTGAACATTAATTGTGTTCACTGCATTCGTAGTGTCGTGTTTTGTTTAAAGTTCTCAACGATTTCAATTCAATTTGATGTCCGTAAAAGGAAAGAAAGAAAGAGAGAGAGAGAGAGAGAGAGAGAGAGAGAGAGAGAGAGAGAGAGAGAGAGAGAGAGAGAGAGAGAGAGAGAGAGAGAGAGAGAGACAAGACAAGACAAGACAAAATCTTTATTATCGAGGGTAATAGATAAGCAAGAATATTGCTTTTTTACATCCAGCCCTCGCCCTAATATAGGGTCAACAAGAACAGAAAACAATATAATCAAAGAACTATCACATCAAACTTAATACATTATAACTGTATATACAGATACAAATTTAAAAAATAAATTGTCATGCTGCATTTTAAGTACAATAATATTTTAGAGATAGAGAGAGAGAGGGAGAGAGAGAGAGAGAGAGAGAGAGAGAGAGAGAGAGAGAGAGAGAGAGAGAGAGAGAGAGAGAGAGAGAGAGAGCGAGAGAGAGAGAACGAGAGAGAGAGAGAAAGAGAGAGAAAGTGTGTGTGTGTGTTTGTGTGTATGTGTGTGTGTGTGTGTGTGTGTGTGTGTGTGTGTGTGTGTGTGTGTGTGTGTGTGTATGTGTGTCTACGTGTCTGTGTGTTTTCAAAAAGGGAAGGGGGCACTGGCAGAATACTTTGTAGATCTGTTTTCAACTGCATGTGTCGCAGGACAAATCCAAAACGTAATGCCGCAAATTACAATACAGAGACAGACACAATTTGCGATTCCTTGCATTCTAGACAAACAAGTCGATTTGAATACACAGAAGCATCGCTGGCGTAATTATTGACTTTTGACAAACAACTTTGCAAAAAATAAAACTGTTCAATAATGAACCTCAATTAGTATCGTCAGAACAAAATTAATTGCACATACTATCAACAAAGCCAGTACCGACGAAGGAAAATAGCTTGAAAATATTTCGCAAAATCGAAGGGCAAACTCAGACGAATTCTGACATATGAAAGGCAACCATTTTTAGGAACGATTTTTGTCCTCCGAGAATGAATGGATTTTTCGAAACTAGGAGAGAGAGAGAGAGAGACAAGGTAATGATTTGCGCTGTCAAAAGAAAGGAAGAGAATTATGCCATAGGAAGCGAGATATTTATGGGAACAGATGCGGGATAAGAGAGAATAGGAAAAGAAAAAAAACACTGACTTGCAAGAAGACATACATATTCGCGGCACTGAGAGAGACAGACTCGTGTAAACGAAGGAAAAGAAAAAAATAATATTGCAAAAGCAGTAATGAGAAATACGTATATGCACGAACGCACGTAACACACGCACGCGATGCATTCAGAACATTTGAGGCACATTCTTTATGATAAACTATTCCTCTAAGGCCTAAAAAAAAAGGTGTGGTTACGGTAACCCGACCTACCCTATTTTTAGGGGCCGATCCTATAACTTTTTATTACATTTGTCAACAAAAAAAAAGAGTGCAAAAAACGCAATGAAAGCGAAAGCGCCCGAGTCGCACACTTATTTCCCTGTCAAGTAGGTTTAATTTGTACACATTAGAAAAAAAAGTTTTAAAAAAAAAGTGATTGCCTACCTACCTACCCTATTTTTTTGTGGCTATGTTACCGTAACCACACCTATTTTTTTTTTTGGCCTAACCATCTGGTGTGAAAGTCTAGGCAAATCTGATATTAATGTAGTTAGCAGGACTGTTCTCTCGGGAAGGACTGTGCTGATTTTAGCGGGCTTTGGCATCAAGTATATTCTGCTGAATTTAGAGAACGTTGGCATCAAGTATACTGTGCTGAATTTAGCGAACGTTGACATCAAGTATACTCTGCTGAATTTAGCGGGCTTTGGCACCAAGTATACTCTGCTGAATTTAGAGAACTTTGGCACCAAGTATACTCTGCTGAATTTAGAGAGCTTTGGCATCAAGTATACTCTGCTGAATTTAGCGGGCTTTGGCATCAAGTATACTGTGCTGAATTTAGAGAACTTTGGCACCAAGTATACTCTGCTGAATTTAGAGAACTTTGGCACCAAGTATACTCTGCTGAATTTAGAGAACTTTGGCATCAAGTATACTCTGCTGAATTTAGAGAGCTTTGGCATCAAGTATACTCTGCTGAATTTAGAGAGCTTTGGCATCAAGTATATTCTGCTGAATTTAGAGAACTTTGGCATCAAGTATACTCTGCTGAATTTAGAGAACTTTGGCATCAAGTATACTCTGCTGAATTTAGAGAACTTTGGCATCAAGTATATTCTGCTGAATTTAGAGAACGTTGGCATCAAGTATACTGTGCTGAATTTAGCGAACGTTGACATCAAGTATGCTGTGCTGTATTACGCAATTACTCATCAACTGTACTTCACTCAGATTCAAAGGACATCAACTTCTCAAAGTTCGTTTTAACTTCACTTGTCTTTACTAAGAACGCACTCACACCACGTTAACTACATTTTAAAATCAATTTTATTTAATTGTATTGCACTTTAAACATACTGACATCAACTGCGATGCGATTAGAAGACACTGACATCAGTTGAGAATAGTTTAGAACACAGTGATAAAAATGCTATGTACATTCACAATCAAATGTCATCAACGGAGCTGCATTCACTACACGTGTCAATACGAACATGACATTAACTATGCTTTTGGCAGAATACTCAGGACGTTACTCCCCTTGTCATGCAAGCCACCATGTCAGGCATTTCAGATGTGTTCTTTCTTTCTTTCTTTCTTTGGTGTTTAACGTCGTTTTCAACCATTCAAGGTTATATCGCGACGGGGAAAGGGGGGAGATGGGATAGAGCCACTTGTCAATTGTTTCTTGTTCACAAAAGCACTAATCAAAAATGTGCTCCAGGGGCTTGCAACGTAGTACAATGTATTACCTTACTGGGAGAATGCAAGTTTCCAGTACAAAGGACATAACATTTCTTACATACTGCTTGACTAAAATCTTTACAAACATTGACTATATTCTATACAAGAAACACTTAACAAGGCTAAAAGGAGAAACAGAATCCGTTAGTCGCCTCTTACGACATGCTGGGGAGCATCGGGTAAATTCTTCCCCCTAACTCGCGGGGGGTATTTCAGATGTGTCAAGGCACGGAATAACAACATAAATATACTTCCACTAGACCAGATACTGAGATTCAGCAGCATGGATACTGTCCTTGCAGGCTGGGAATATTTTTTGTTGAATAAATATCGTAACTGACACCAGCGTTAAGATGCGACATTAATTCAGAACACAAAACCTTGTCTAGAAACCGGCACGGTGGCCCAGTGGTAAGGCGTCTGCCCCGTGATCGGGGGGTCGTGGGTTCGAACCCCGGCCGGGTCATACCTAAGACTGTAAAATTGGCAATCTAGTGTCTGCTCCGCCTAGCGTCTGGCATTATGGGGTTAGTGCTAGGACTGGTTGGTCCGGTGTCAGAATAATGTGACTGGGTGAGACATGAAGCCTGTGCTGCGACTTCTGTCTTGTGTGTGGCGCACGTTATATGTCAAAGCAGCACCGCCCTGATATGGCCCTTCGTGGTCGGCTGGGCGTTAAGCAAACAAACAAACAAACAAACTTGTCTAGAAAGCGTGGACAGATCTGTGATTGTTGTGTCTAACGTGGAGTTTTCTGCATTCATAACGCTTACAGGCACAGTTAAATCCACCCCGTAAAAACACTTTGGCTTATCAGCTCAGGCTTTCATAAGGGGATCAAGGCTATCACTTCAGGCAGGTTTCACATTCTTCAGTGTTGGTTTTGTCCGTGACTTTAATATTCAATAAAATGCCTCCTTTTGTTGTGTCGTGAATTTTCACTCGTCTATGTCGAATGTCTTCGTAATTCACATTTGAAAAATTAACTTTCATCGAATTCAAGTCAAGTTTGTCTTCCCCACGTGCGAAAGAGGTGTGCCGGACGTGAGAAATGAGACGGACACGATTTACCTCTTCAGCCACATTGCAACAGACAAAGGCACCAGGAAACAAAATACAAAGAAATCCATTTAAATGTACATCAGAAACCAACACATCAACAGCGTGTCTGCTTCCTGAGCAGACTGGAATTTCTTTCTTGATTTAATGTCCTCATGCACACGAGTGGCAATCTGTGGAACTAAGTCATCACACAATTCTTACTGTGCAGAGGACGCAAGGAGGATGTTGCTGTTTGTGTACATATGTCCAAGTGGACGGGTGGTGTACGCGTTCTCTTGTGATCAGAGCAGGCACGCTTGACTGTTTTGGTGGGAAGGATTGTGCCCTAAACATAGAGTGCGACTGTTCCATAAGCATAGAGTGCGACTGTTCCATAAACATAGAGTGCGACTGTGCTGTAAGCATAGAGTGCGACTGTACCATAAACATAGAGTGCGACTGTGCTGTAAGCATAGAGTGCGACTGTGCCATAAACATAGAGCGCGACTGTGCCATAAACATAGAGTGCGACTAGCTCGACTGTGCCATAAACATAGAGTGCGACTGTGCTATAAACATCTAGTGCGACTGTTCCAGAAACATAAAGTGCGACTGTTCCATACACATAGAGTGTGACTGTGCCATAAACATAGAGTGCGACTGTGCCATAAACATAGAGTGCGACTGTGCCGTAAACATAAAGTGCGACTTTGCCATAAACACAGAGTGCGACTGTTCCATAAATATAGAGTGCGACTGTGCCATACACATAGAGTGCGGTTCATTTTGTGTCAACATTTTTTTTTATTCAGGCAAACACAGATTTACAATGGTACTTAAAAAGCATTGTAACAGATATTGGTAAGTTGCAGAAATGACAGAGTTGAAAATAAATATTCAGTTGTGTGGTACATTTTCAGAGCACATCCTAAAAATCAGTGAAATACATTGACTAGTGTAGTACTATACAATATCACTTGTTTTTATCCAACTGTTACTAGCTGTTCATTTAAATTACCAGCACATCACCCTGACAACACTGCAGCATTCAGAACGCACTGACATCACTCACAACACCCACAGGAAGAGGACAAAATATGGTTTTTGATGCGTCATTACACAACACACTGGAATTAAGTTCGCTGCATGCAGAACACAATGACATCGACGCAGTTCAAACGACTCTCAAGCATTCAAACTCCAACGGCATCAAACAACACCCACTTTCAAAAACAGCAAAACAATCTTCGCAACTGTTTTTATAAGGGATTAATCAGAAGAAAAAAAGAAACATCTCCCTGTTTAAAAGGAACTCTTTGGGTCGTTTGAGACAAACACGGCAGGATCTTTGACATAATCACGTGGCTAAAGGATTAATGTTAAACAAGTAAACAAAACATTAGAAACCAAGCAGCATGTTTTAAAAAGGGGGAAGAAAAAAGGAAGTAAATACAACACAGTAGTCGGTGTTTAAATCCGGGAACAAGATAATAGCCTTGTCAACACCGGTAATCACATACACGTGCACGGACGCACACGCACTGACGTACGCGTACACACACTGACGCACGCGCACACACACACACACACACACACACACACTCACTCACTCACTCACACACACACACACACACACACACACTCACTCACTCACACACACACACACACACACACACACACACACACACACACACACACACACACACACACACACACACACAGGAGAAACCAGAAAGAGAGATTGCTCACAGACAGACAAACACATAGACAGACAGAGATAGCAATTATTCAATACGTTCGTAAACGACACCCAAAAAACGAAAAAAAACCATAGCACACAAAATATCATCAAAGCTCTTGCAAACCGCGCAGATAATGTGAATCGTCAGAAAGAATCTATGCATAGCATGTACACATTACGGCAGCGGCATATTTCGGAAGGGTTTGCCATCTGCGGGGCAGCGTATTATGCATGACAAAAGATTGAGTCGATTTTCTCTGGCAGCTAACGTCTATCCGGAGAATTGAGGGATGAATTAATCAAAGGACGGGTCAAGTTATTTCGTGTCAAAGTGATGAGAAAATGCCAGTTTTAAACATTGGAGGTGGGGTAAAGAACGGACGGGGGCAGCCAGGGAGAGAACTTGACTGGAAGACTGACGAGCACGTTCAGTGGAAATGATCGTATATATAAGCACCCACGCGCGCGCGAGAGAGAGAGGGAGAGAGAGAGAGAGAGAGAGAGAGAGAGAGAGAGAGAGAGAGAGAGACAGACAGACAGACAGACAGACAGACAGAGAAAGAGAGAGAGACAGTGAGAGAGAGAGGGCGGGGGCAGACAGCGAGAGAGAGAGAGAGAGAGAGAGTATAAGAATGAGAGAGAGAGAGATAGAGAGAGTGAGAGAAAGAGAGAGAGAGAGAGAGAGAGAGAGAGAGAGAGAGAGAGAGAGAGAGAGAGAGAGAGAGAGAGAGAGAGAGAGAGAGAGAGAGAGAGAGACATACACACACACACACACACACACGCAAGCACGCACACACACATACACACATACACACATATCCATACACACACACACACACACACACATACACACACACACACACACACACACACACACACATACACACACACACACACGCACACATAGACATCGATATGGAGAAGCAGGAAGACGCACATCATGGCAAGGCAAACCAACCGCAGAATCGAAAGTCTGCTTCTAAGAGTGCAAACAGAGATTCTGAATTATTTTAATGAGCAACTGACGTAACATTACTTCTAAAGGGAGACATAGAAACTCGATGAGAACAGTTCAACGGTCCCTTCCTTCTATTTGAACCATTCGAGCAACCAAGGTACCAGCCAAATCACAACGAATTTAACCAGCTTACCAATCAGTCGTCTTATCTACAGCCAACGACTGGAGTTTCTAACCTTAAAAAGGTTAACATATTCTGTTAAAGGTTGAGTCCTTCCTTTATAAGCTGTGATATGAACGTCCTTTGACGGGCGGGGATGTAGCTCAGTCGGTAGCGCGCTGGATTTGTATCCAGTTGGCCGCTGTCAGCGTGAGTTCGTCCCCACGTTCGGCGAGAGATTTATTTCTCAGAGTCAACTTTGTGTGCAGACTCTCCTCGGTGTCCGAACACCCCCGTGTGTGCACGCAAGCACAAGACCAAGTGCGCACGAAAAAGATCCTGTAATCCATGTCAAAGTTCGGTGGGTTATAGAAACACGAAAATACCCAGCATGCTTCCTCCGAAAACGGCGTATGGCTGCCTAAATGGCGGGGTAAAAAACGGTCATACACGTGAAATTCCACTCGTGCAAAAAACACGAGTGTACGTGGGAGTTTCAGCCCACGAACGCAGAAGAAGAAGAACGTCCTTTGACTAGAACACAAGTAAAACAAAAAATCAACAGCGTGGCTGTTTCCTCTGCAGACTGTGAAGACTTTTCGCGCTTGTTTTTTAGTTGGTTTTTCTAGTCCCTGCGACAATCACGTAAACGACATGTGTGACATTGCGCGAGATTAATTCATGAAGAAATGTCCGTTCTGCACAACATGCAACCACAATTGTATTGAGGTTTTTTTTTGTGTGTGTATGTGTTTTTTAGATATTTGTTGTATGTGTTGACGCAAAAGCCTGGGCGAAGATGGTCTTCTGCACAAAAAGGAATGGACCTTAAACCCATAAAACAAAGCATTTTGTTAACATTATCAATCACACAGTGTGTCACCAACAATCAGAGTAGCACTATACTATTAAATGTTATCTTAACGAGACTTAAACTCCCAAGGCACAAAAACCCGAATTAATCTCAGTAAGCCATCAGAGACAGCAAAAACAGAATACGGAAAGGACGAGAGAGAAAGAAAAACCAAACCCAAAAACTGAGCGAAATCTTTCGACAAATCAATACCGCCAACAAGCAACAAACGCACACACACTCACACAGGCAAACTCCGTGGCTGTATACAAAACACGATGGCTTTGTGGCATTTCTCTCTGGGCCTTGTTCATTAATTAAAAACGGCCGCGATTAATCAAGCTGACGGAAGACCCCCAGGAAAGACGTGGGGGAAGGTAGACTCGGCCAGCCTGGCTGCGCGAGACACTGTACACGTGTTTTCCCCATCACATTTCCGTTTGTGACCACAGTCCTTGGCTTGGCTTTGATCAATCATTAGGTGCGTGTTGTGGGCCATAGGCGTTGGGAACACAACTGCGTGTCAGAAAAAAAGGGAGAAAAAAACAACTGCAAAATAGATGCGGTTTTTCTTAGTCTTCTGGTGGCAATTCCCGCAGTGATGCATTACACCGACGTTTTATTTTCAATACGTAAACTGCGGCTCGACTTTTTCTTCTTCGAAAAATTGCAAAACAACTAGATAGAACTAAATACTGACAGTTTGAAAATGTCAAATGTCGTACATGTACGTGAAGCACATGTGTTTTTATCCTCAAGTGGAAAAAAAGAATTATTCTCACATGTGCCAGGAGATTGGTTCCGTATTAACCTCAGAAACTCATGTTGCACATGTATAAATTTAGAACGCGTAATACGTCCCTTTTTTTATCGGAATCTGTCAAGTATTAATCGTTTAAAGCCACAAGTGTCGCGTTTCACCAGATTTTGCTTCAGCATCGACACACCGCCATAGTTATCTCTGTCTCCAAAGAGTGTCACCTTCCAACAAATTCCTTACATTTTGGGACAGTATTCTTGAAAATTACAACATCAAAGATAAAAAATTGGTCTATATTTAGGCAGATATTTCTTTAAATTATTAGCATGAAATGAATCCAAGGTTTGAGCTGTTTTGTGTGGCGTTATTAAAACACGACACAAAAGATGTACAAGCTCCTGTGGACAGACGGAACTCAACAGCATGCTATGCAGTGTTCAGCATGCAGCTGGAAGATTAGAGACGTGACGAAAGTATTAAGATCAATCACGTTGATCTGCCGAGTTTTTCTTCGTCTTCTTCTGTGTCTCTTTGTTCAAAGTTAACAGGGTATGAAGAGCTAAAGAAAACCGGAGTGAAAGAAAGGGATAGGGGAGGGGGAGGGGGGTGGGAGTTGGAGAAAGAAAGAAACCTTTTTTGTCGGCGTGTGTAAATAATAATGAAAGAAGTGTAAATGGTGTTGTTGTTGTTTTTTTCTTTTGTTTTTTTTCTTTGAATTATTTATTTATTTGTTGATTTATTTATGTATGTATTTATCCATTGGATTCCTTCACTCGAGTTTTTATTTGTGTGTGTGTGTGTGTGTGTGTGTGTGTTTTGTGTGTGTGTGTGTGTGTGTGTGTGTGTGTGTGTGTGTGAGTGTGTGTGTGTGTGTGTGTGTGTGTGTGTGTGTGTGTGTGTGTGTGTGTGTAACATGGACAATGTTATACAGCCGAAACTGTCTCTATGGATGGTCGTACTTGACAGGTGGTCGTTATCGAAAGGAGTTCGTCAAGGCAGGTGCGACTCTAGAAATATGACCGTCTTTAGATGTCTCTGTTTTCACCTTGTTTGTCATATTACGTAACGCTTTTATGATATTAAAATATCAATACTATTTTTATGCTGACAAAATAGCACGACGTTTCTATCATTGGAAGGTAAATGAACCAGAATGTCGTCCGTTGTGCAATGTGTGCGAGAGGGAGAAAAGAGAGCGAAATTGATTGAACAATGTTAATTTTGAAATGGTGGTAAATTTCACAGTGCAAGTGTTTATTCAGTCGGAAGAAATGTGTGACTTTTTCATGCTCTTACTATTGATCAATTCCAGAGCTGACGCTAGTATTTTTTCGCATCACCGTCAGAGAACATTTTTATAGTTAAACTTTGTTAATGGTAAAGAGAAATCGAAATAGAGAGAGGTTATATTTTTCAATTGAACTTACCAGTCTGTTAGATTACCAGATTGTGCAACTGTTACAAGAATTAAACCACAATAAACGCAGTAAAATAAAGCTAAAAGAAGAGCGCTTAAGACACACACACACACTCACGCACACACACACACGCACACACACACACACACACACACACGCACCACACACACACACACACATACACACACACACACGCACACACACACACGCACGCACGCACACCGGCACACACACATACACACGCACTGATGCACGCACACACACACGCACATACACACACACACACACACACACACACACACACACACACACACACACACTTATCAAATCGGCGGAAATCACACATTGACATTTGCATCTCTAATAGCTCGATACAAAGATTGTAATCATGCTGGTGGCTGGTAAATAATCACTCTGCCTCGAAAATAGCAACACAAACTACCAGACATGATGAAAATCCAAATCAATCGACAAATGGAAAAGAAAAAAAACACGTAAACTTAAATAACTGGTAACAGGAGGGGTTGGGTTTGCGGGGGGGGGGGGGGGGGAGGTCACCTTGATAATCCATTGGCGGGGAAATGTTCCCTTTATATTCGTCACCGTCTACAAAGCGTTTGGGCTAATTCGTATTTGAGCTACAACCCGATTTTCTACGGGTCGTATTTTGATTTTATACGGCAGATCCCCTACACATTCTGATGGTTTGATTATGTTTGGTCTTACCCCAGATTTGTTGTCATGCGCACTGTAAGTCACTTGATTGCATTGACACAAACAGGAAGCCCCTCAATGTCCTTTTTAGATCATTGACCGTTGGTGAGTACAATCAAGTCACCTGCGACACGACTAGCAAGTCTTGATGAAGACACTGCTTTGGCCATTTAAATGCCCACTACGTCCTGCGGAAACGATTTTGCTCACCATATGTGACCCTCCACCACGGAATGAGTCGCATGTTACCTTTGCATGATTTTCATATTTTTACATTTTCCTAAAGAGTTTTTTATGCTCTGTCCAGTGGTGAAAACCGTTTTAAAAAAGAGCAAAAACTTTTTGAGCTATAAGCCTGTGACTAAGGTGACCCTCACACTGTTACCAGACACCCCCCAGACTTATACTAAGCCTAGCGCAGGACCGCGTGAGGTGACATGTGACTCATTCCGTGGTGGAGGGTCACATATCAGATCTGGCCATGCTGGGAAAAGGCCACCCCTCCACATGGACACACACCAAGCATCAACATCCTGACTGCTGTCTGTCACAATCTGATTTCCTGTAGGTTTGTTTGTTTGTTTGTTTGTTTGCTTGACGCCCAGCCGACCACGAAGGGCCATATCAGGGCGGTGCTGCTTTGACATTTAACGTGCGCCACACACAAGACAGAAGTCGCAGCACAGGCTTCATGTCTCACCCAGTCACATTATTCTGACACCGGACCAACCAGTCCTAGCACTAACCCCATAATGCCAGACGCCAGGCGGAGCAGCCACTAGATTGCCAATTTTAAAGTCTTAGGTATGACCCGGCCGGGGTTCGAACCCACGACCTCTCAATCACGGGGCGGACGCCTTACCACTATTTCTTGTAGGTCACAAAAGTCAATCCGCAAAAATTAGTCATCGAAAATATCCAACTTTGCACATGAAACAATCAGGATGTTGCTGGTGTGTGTGTGTGTTTGTATGTGTGTGTGTGTGTGTGTGTGTGTGTGTGTGTGTGTGTGTGTGTGTGTGTGTCTGTATCTGTGTGTGTGTGTGTGTGTGTGTGTGTGTGTGTGTGTGTGTGTGTGTGTGTGTGTGTGTGTTTTGTATAGGTCCAAGTGAAAATATAGTTTTATCCCATGTAAAAGCCTTGCCGGATCTCAGATGGGGAGAAGATTTGTTTACATGAGAAGAGCTATAACCTTAACTGACCGACAGCGTGGCTGGCAACACAACAACAAGAGGGAATATATAGTGTCTAGTTTAACAGAGAAAAGTGAGAGGGTCTGATCAATACTATCTACACATGCGTATAGCGGTGATAGTAAAGCAAGGGAAGCAACCACCTTTCTCCTAGTGATCGAACATCTGTCGGTGTAAGTGTTTACTTTTCTTGCACAGTTTTAGTGACGACGAATTGTTTGTGTGTTCATATGTTGGAGCAGTTTGTTTGTTTGTTTGTAATTATTTGTGTAGTTTCTTTCTTTTCCTCGTTTTTACATTTAGTCAAGTTTTGACTAAATGTTTTAACATAGAGGGGAGAATCGAGACGAGGGTCGTGGTGTATATGTGTGTGTGTGTGTGTGTGTGTGTGTGTGTGTGTGTGTCCCTGATTCCAAAAACATATAGATATGATATGTTTGGATTAAAAACAAACTCAGTAAGCTAAAAAGAATAGACATACAGAAAAGCGTGTTATCCTGCTCAGCGCGACCACTACCGCACTATTCTGCATGGCTTGTCGATTTCACTGCCTTTGCCACGAGCGGTGGACTGACGAAACTACGAGTATTATATACATGTGGTCTTGGTGAAAAAAGCAGTGCGTTCAGATTCATTCTGTGAGTTCGACAGCTTGACTAAATGTTGTTATTTCGCCTTACGCGACTTGTTGTTTCTTCTGTGAGTTTTTGTTAGTTCATTTATTTTGTTAAGCTCGTACAACATAGAATGTTAACATTAACTTGTAATTTTAGTTCATTCAAGTTATTCGAATAAGTATTACTTTTACAGTTTTGTGTTTTTTACATTTTTGTAAAGTGAACAGAGATAGACAAGCGCGGTACGTTCTCGCGTGTTTCATGTAGTTTCTGGTTAATTATGCTAATTATAGCTCTCCCAAAAACAACAGGAAAAAAGATAATGCAGCAGTGCATCGATCAACATGCAAATACAAGTCACATGGAATATACGAGCAGCCACCGTGCAGCGAGTTCGCGTCCTTAAAATGGCAACGTGGCTATGACGATTTCTACCGGAGTAGAATCATACCAAATATAGTGTTAGTTTGATTTAAACACACGTTTATTTAGTTTCACAAGTGAGCTTGGGATTGATGAGGCACCGAGCCTCTTTCCTGCGCGTGAAAGACCTAAATGAGAATTTAACAAAGATTTCGATCGGCGACGGCAGACGGCCAAACTTCGAAACTTATTTTATATCGCCCGAATTGTCGAACTTTATGCTGCGAGGGAACGAAAACGCGAAGGTATATATTTCGAAAGTTACTGAAACTATAATATGCCTAAATCGGCAAATGTGAAGAAAGAAAGAAATTCTATCAAGACCCTTAAAAATGTTGTCGCGAAATCCAAGAAAAAAGAAAACTAGTAATATTTTCGGCGATACAACAAACATAACAAAACTTCTGCAACCTCAGAAATCGGGTACATTCATATAATGCTGTGCTTACGGCAGTGGTGGCGTTGTCGACACGCCCACATCGATGTTGTGATTTTAAAGACAGTAATGCCAAAGGTCCATGGCTCCGGTATGCAGGGCTGGACGTGGAGATTGATCTTGTGACGTTCATTTATTCCCTCCCCTTGTTAGCCAGGAAAACATTGGTGGACTGAACGGCTGATATTTGACAGGCTGGGTTAGGGGGCATAGTTTACAGATGTGTGTGATGGAGGTAGTGGATGGAGGGGGGGGGAGAGGGAGAAGAGACGTGGAATGAGGCAACAACGGATCGGAGGGTTACGGAGGGGAAAATACGTGATATTTAAAAAAAAATAAATGTGTGGTATTTAGGGCTTTCGATGTTGCTTGTTAACAAAGAATCGAATGTTAGTTTACCAATTAATGTATTTGAATTCACCTTTGTATCCGTTGAGTTACCTCTAATTTGTGTCGATATGTTTCGTTTGCTTTAATTTGATCAGTTTTGATAAGTAGATCAGTACAGGATATTCTCCATTAAGCTTCATTTGATGACGTTGTACACTGTTCTTCTTTTCTCCCATTTATTTGTCCATCCATCTTGTCATGTATTGTATCCGCTTGCTGCATAATGCAATTCATTTCCTTTTGTCTAATCGTGGTGACATATATATATATATATATATATACAGATTGTTACTATCAACACAGTTGTGCGGTTGCGTAATTTTACAAACGTGAGTCATGTGCCACGATGTGGGCTTAAGCCCTTCTTGTTGTTGACATTAACATGATTTTCATCCCTGACACTTTCCTCCAGGGGGTATGAAAGTGAAGCCCTTCGAGGGCATACCGTCCATTCTGGAAGTCTCTTGTTCTGGGGACGCCCTCGAATCGGACGCATCCGTGTTCGCACTGGCTCTCCTGGGCGACTCCAAGCGGTTAGCTCAGGTCAACGTCATGGAAAAAGAGTGTACCACATCCGGGGCCTTTTCCTCGTGCGTCATCCACGAGAACAACTCTCGCAAAACCACGCTGAAGACGTTAGTGATGGATCTGGGTTATGCAGAGCACAGGAGTTACTCCTGCGATGTGACCTTCTTGAGGTCAGGGGACAGGTCAAGGTCACTCACATGGAGGCTGGACTTGGAAGGTTGGTTGATGTTGAGTGGTGTGTGTGTGTGTGTGTGTGTATGTGTATGTGTGTGTGTGTGTGTGCGTGTGTGTGTGTGTGTGTGTGTGTGTGTGTGTGTGTGCGTGCGTGTGTGTGTGTATGTGTCTGTGTCTGTGTCTGTGTGCCTGTGTGTCCTTCTCTTTGTCTATGTGTCTGTCTGCATGTATTCCCTTGCTCACGACTGTCCGGTTGTGTCTGTTTTTGCCTTCGTTTTTCTCCGTTTGGCAGTGTCCCATTTTGTGTTATTTGTATGTCTTGAAAAAATAATGGAAGATTGAACGAATGAAAAGATGTAATGGAATAAATATCGACAATACAGCTGAGAAATAATTTAGTTTTTGCGTGGTGTTTTTTAATCGTAAGTATAATTTAAAGCTTCTGGGTGCTCTCAGACATTCTTAGTCTGTCTCTGTCTCTGTCTCTCTCACTCCCCCTGTAACTCTCTCTCCCTCTCTCTCCCTCTCTCTCCCTCTCTCTCTCTCTCTCTCTCTCTCGCTCTCTCTCGCTCTCGCTCTCTCTCTCTCTTTCTCTCTGTCTCTCTCTCTCTTTCTCTCTCGCTCTCTCTCTCTCTCGCTCTCTCTCTCCCTCTCTCTCTCTCTCTCTCTCTCTCTCGCTCTCTCTCTCTCTCGCTCTCTCTCTCTCTCATTCTCTCTCTCTCTCACTCTCTCTCTCTCTCACTCTCTCTCGCTCTCTCTCTCGCTCTCGCTCTCTCTCTCTCTCGCTCTCACTCTCTCTCACTCTCGCTCTCTCTCTCGCTCTCGCTCGCTCTCACTCTCTCTCTCACGCTCTCTCTCTCTCTCTCCCTCTCCCTCTCACCTCCTCCCTTACTGAACCCTTCATACCCTCGAGAACCCCGGCTATTCAAGAGCGAGAAAAATAAAGATACGACGACATATTTGTTTTCTTTGCCATAATCGCATTACTGTCCCGGACCGGTATTAAAACATACTTTTGATTAATGTTTCAGCGAAAGCCACACCACATCGTGGGTTGTTGATGTCGTGACGTTATGTTTGTTGTTTCTGCAATCCTCATTCATTTCCCATGTCGAACGGTCCAGCAGTTTCTTGTATTCCATTTTTTCTTTCGAAATTGACATTTATTTGAAACTTAAAACTCCTTCTGTGACATACGCCGCGGGGTGGTTTCTTTTTGGTCCGGCATTGTCTGCTGTCAGGAAAGCATTGTCTCAGGGTTGGGGTTTTATTTCCAGATATGCGACCGAGCACAAAAATCGATATTGTTTGAAATAAGAGAGGAAAATACGCGAGCTCGCGCCATGTCGAGCGTATAAACAGTGTTCGTAAATAATACGACTTAATAACAGCCGGCTGCCCGCTTCCCGCGTTCGCCATTTGCAAATCTGGCTACTCCAGGGAAATAACTCCCGTTGGCTAGGAGAGACAAAGGGAGCTAATCCGGTTGACGCGGTTGTGCCCGGTAGTGCTCTGTGAGAGGGAAAGGAAGAGGAGGTAGGAGTTTGTTTTTCTGTGAAAGAGAAAATCATTTGTTGAATGGAACACCATGATGGCGAGCAGGTTATGCTGTGCTGTGAGGGTATGGTGGACACGTCAGCTGTTGTGGACCTTCGTGTTGTGTGTTTTTGTGCGGGCTTCAGCTGCCAACGAACGTTCACGTAATGGTGAGTTGTCTACCTTGTTTCCTTTCGCATTGCAAAGTCGTTGCTGAACTCTACCTAGAACATTTTCTCAGATAAGAGCCAGATACAGAACAAAAATATTGTTTTTCGGTACTTCTTCTTGTCGTTCGCTGGTTTTTCAGTACAAGAGACCAACTTAAAACCTAGATCTTTACAATATATACTTCTTTCGTAGTTCACTGTTGCTCAGAAACAGTAGTAAGGAAACATTGTGATGCACTTTTACATGTTTTTTTTATTAAGAAATCAAATATTGTTGATGTGTTCTGATGTGCAAATCTTAAAGGCCTAATATATTGTGTTATTTCTTCGATGACATTATACCGTACTTCTTAGGCTGAGTGCTGCATTGGCAAAGGCATTAAGGGTGTTAATGATGGTTTTGTTTCCATTCTGCTTAGCGAGGACCATCATCTGTACATCCATTTAGTAGCATGTACTGTAAGGAGTGAATTACGTGACATTTTCTGTGTTAAACAAAATAATATATGTCAAGAACGGCATTAACGAAGGTAGGAAGAGATACATATCGCAAAATTGTATTTGGGTTTGGCTTTTTAGTGGATGGAAGTTTGAAGTAATGTGCGATGTCGTTTTTTCACGCTGAAAACGTGGACCAGCGTATGACACAGTGCCATTTCAAAGATTTGTTAAGTACCGTACAAGAAGTTTAAGTGCCAAATGCCATGTCATACCATACGATACGACACAATACAATAACTACGAATACTACACATACATACAACACAAAACTACTTCAAAATGTAAGATTACAAGGAATTTATAACACAGTAAATGCGGTACATACAATGCTACCAAATTATTATTTTTTTATGTGGAGTCCATCTGTTATTGCCGAAGTCCTATTTTAATTACTGCTACTCGTGCGTGTGAGGCAAAATACGGAAATAGCAGTAATAATTTTCGCTTCCCTAGCATCAGGTGTGCCTCTTGCTATGATTATAATAAAGCAAAGCTTAAAGTTGCATTCCTTCCCAAATTAACGTTACCATTATGTCGAGCGGGACAGATCCGTGGAGATTATTTTCTTCTTCAAGCATTAAAAGCATCATTTACTCTAAAATGAAGTGTTCCACTTCTGAGCACCCTTCTGTAACCGGTTTGAAACACAGTTTGATATCGTAAAAGCAAACGGTATAACATGTTAAATGAATCCTGTTGTTTAACATGTGCGACATATTGATAGTAGAGTTATGTATTATTTCAAAGTGTGTTCAAAACTGGTTACAGGAAGGATGTTCAAATGGTGGAACAGTTCAATTTTGAGGGTTCCACTTGGACATTTACCAAACAAATCAACAGACTATTTGCTTTCCACGCCAGAATCATGACCCGCTCACACTTGTAAGTCTTCTTATTATTGTATGAAATAATTCCCCCCGCGGGTTAGGGGGAAGAATTTACCCGATGCTCCCCAGCATGTCGTAAGAGGCGACTAACGGATTCTGTTTCTCCTTTTACCCTTGTTAAGTGTTTCTTGTGTAGAATATAGTCAATGTTTGTAAAGATTTTAGTCAAGCAGTATGTAAGAAATGTTAAGTCCTTTGTACTGGAAACTTGCATTCTCCCAGTAAGGTAATATATTGTACTACGTTGCAAGCCCCTGGAGCAATTTTTTGATTAGTGCTTTTGTGAACAAGAAACAATTGACAAGTGGCTCTATCCCATCTCCCCCCCCCCCCCTTTCCCCGTCGCGATATAACCTTCGTGGTTGAAAACGACGTTAAACACCAAATAAAGAAAAGGAAAGTATTAAATAATTAATCACTTACAATAGAACGTTAAAACATCATGGATTTCATCACATATCCGTCTACGTTTTTGCATGCAATAAAACCATTGTATCCTACATACGTGAGAGAGACACCCGTGAGATAATAATCGTTCAAATCACACGTGTGTATATCATGTAAATGAGGTCATGTCAAGCAAGTCTGGCAGGGACCTGTTTTTCCACTGCTTATGATGCCAAAGTCACCGAGACAAACGTCATTATAGAAACACAAATTGCGCTCGCTAATTACCCTCGATGAATCTTTAGAACTAACACGTCACGCCAAACTTTCAGAGTGACGTTTCTTTGCATTGACGTAATAGATTGCACGAGGCTTTAGAAGAGATCGAGGTTCCAAAACAAGCGTCTTCAATTTAGCTGCCTCGAATGCAGGACATTTTCAGTAAAATACACGTAAGTACAGTATGTAGGATAAACAGAATACTACATGGCTTGCTGTGTCGTACCAGATTTACACTCGTTGCTTTTTCAAATAGTGAACAGCTCGCTTTCGCTCGCAGTTCAATATTTAAAAAAACAACTCGTGTAAATCTGGTACGACACAGCAAGCCATGTAGTATTCTCTATAGACACAGCAAGCCATGTAGTATTCTCTATGTTCCACGTTGATCCGTACCAATAATCAAAGCCTGGTTACCTTATGTGAGGGACTGATAAACAGTCCGCGATTTTCTAGAAACGTTTGTTTTTGAAACGTCTGTGTGAATCTGAGAAGATCGTTAAATACGACCGTTTGTTGTGTTATTGGCCATTCTATTTTATGTTGCCTGATTTTTCTCAAGGGATGTTGAAAGAATTTAACTTTTATTGTTTTAGTGACAAACAACTGAAAGAACACCTTACTGTTTTTACACTTTATAAGCAGAACGTCGTCGAGCATTATTCAACCTCTTCCTGTGTTCCCTCTCTCTCATAACAATCGAACAAGCGAATAAACAGACAGACAGTACAACAAAAAGACAGACGAACAAACACAAATAAACGAATATGTATACAATTTCCAAGTCAAAGTTTAAAAAATGAAAGTCCGAAAACAAGTTATTTCGTTAAGTACGGTCAAAACCAAACAAAACCTAAAACCATCACTAATCCCTTCTTAATCACACCAGGAATGGAGGCACGCCCTTTCCAAGGGGCGAAATCCATACAGGAAGTGCTGTGCTCGGGGAGAGTTATGGAACCTGACACGGACATTCTCTCCCTGGTTCTGATGGACATGCGCACCGGAGCCGTCGTGGCTTCCGCCAAGCCACTAAGCAACCAATGCACTACGTCAAGCCAGTTCTCCTCGTGTCGAATGGACGAGAGAGAGCCCCGCAGAACGGAGCTTAGCACCTTGGTTCTAGACTTGCAGGAGGGGGAGATGAGGAGGTATGAGTGTGAGGTGGCGAGTTCCAGGCCTGGCCAGAGAGCAAACATTGCCGTCTGGCCTTTAGAAGTGTCGGCACTGAGTAAGTAACTGTAAGAAAAGAGAGAGTGTGTGTGCAGACACGCTGAAGCGTTTCGATTATTTAGTGGTCGTCTTTTTTGGCCTTCTGTGATGAGGGATGAAGATGGTGTCAATGGGATGGGGATGAGGTCTGGGGTGGGTGAGGAAGAGGGGGTCTTTTTATCCATGCATGTCTTTGTTTGTGTGTTTTTAAAAGGAGGGAAGACATAATTAGTTGATCGTGGTTTCCCCCTCTGCATTCTCCTCTGTCTTTTCTCATATCTGACTGCAAAGAAAAGAGCACGATGGCGCAATATTGTCTTCCTGTCTGTCTGTTTGTCTGTCTGTGTTTGTTCGTTTGTCTGTGTGTCTGTCTACTGGTCTATCAGACGGTCATTTCTCTGAGTTTTCTTGTCTGTATGTCAATGTTCTTTGTCGACAACGCTTTTGTTTTCATGCTGCCATTCCCTTTGAATGACGATCTGTTGTTTTGTCAGATTGTTTGGTCGTCATCTATATTCCTTTGACTATCAGCTTCCCTGCATTTTGTGCACGCAATGCGCTCTCTCTGTCTC
>NC_090252.1:11357359-11491508 GCF_037325665.1 Littorina saxatilis | reverse complement strand
TTTATTTTAATATATTTTCCTAAAGAGTTGTTTATGCTCTATCCAGTGGTGTAAACCGTTGCAGAAAAGAGCGAACACTTTGTTTGAGTTATAAGCATGTGACTAAGGTGACCCACACACTGTTACCAGACACTCCCCGGACTTATATTAAGCTTAGCGCAGAACCGCGCGAGGTGACATGCGACCCATTTTGTGGTGGAGGGTCACAATTAAGGAACTTAACTTAATCCAACGTCGGATAACAATCATGTTTGTTTGAGTTCCTATTTTTAATGGTTTACAAATCAAATCAAGTTGATAAGGTGCACTAACATCAATATTGGCGTTTGTCGAAAGTACTTTTCTGCGAGAGAAATAAACACACGTAAAGGTGCACGGCAGTATCACACAATATGCTGACCATATTTATGTCGTGCTAACATTGTTGTCCATAAGTTGTTACATGACGCTATATAGTTGTCAATATGTCTTTGCCGCCAGTTGATGCAAGTACGTTTTTGGGATAACAATTTCAATTATTTATATTTTCTTATCAACAATTTATCAACTGCTTTTGACAAATAAGCGGATGATAACACACTGGATGAAGAAACCGTTATCAAAAAACACAGGGACATACTGTACACAAAATGTTGATGACCAAAACATCAAAGGCATGTTATAAAGAGTCAAAGTTAAGGTGACTGCAAAACAGTAACAATAATAACAATAACAGCACTTTATTGTCCATTAAAATATTACATAAAAATGGAAATTTTTCTTCGGCACACCCTGCCTGCCTGTAAACGATTATAACAACAATTGTATAGGACGACACACATAAAACATAAAACATAAAAGGGATACAATCAAATATGATATTGCACTATGTAAATTTACCCTCTCATATCACAGGAGATGGGTTTCACAGCCGAGTAATCACATTACAAATATTTACCACACACCTTTACATGTACACATTGTTTGTTTTTTTCCCAGCCGACCAGCCTCTACGTGATGCGAGAAGAATTTAAAATGGTGACTGCAGGAGGCAGGAATGACTTTTTAAACTGGTTTTTGCGTGCCAAAGGGACCTTATAACGTTTACCTGAAGGGAGAATTTCGAAACAGGGGTTGAGAGGATGGATCGGATCACGGACAATCCTACAGTGTTGATGCTTTGTTTCACGAGAGAAAACAACGATATCATCAGATGCACAGCATGACAGCGCCTTCGGAAGTAAGTCACACAAACAATCTTCAATGTCAAACTTTACTTTACTTTCTTTACAATTTCCTCATATTGCAGGGATGAAATAATGCACAAGCAATTACTAAGTATCTACGTGCACGATATCAGTTTTCACATCGTTATATACCTTCTTTTGCTTTACATTATTTGCTGTTTTTTTAAACCAGAGTTTTGTCATTGGAAGGAAAGGTCAAGAAGAAACGTATGGGTTTGTTCGGGTGTCAATGTCATTCTAGACGATTTCATACGGCGATTCAGAATCTGGTGTCCTTGCAGCAGCTGTTGACTCAGAAGTTGACGGGATGGGGTTAAGATAGTCGTCAGGCTTGGCACGGCGTGTTGCAAGACTGGAGTAACTGTGACCGTACGTACCAGCCGTGGGAGAGGTGTAAGGGTGGAGGTACCCATCAGACTCGTCGTCTTCCGCTCCATGAGACGATGTTTTCCCCGTACCTGTTGGTACAAAATATGCAATTTCGTCTGATGTTCAATCCGCCTTTGTTTGTATTAATTGTAAATGTCTTATGTTGTATTCGTGTTGTGTAGAAATCAGTTAAACACTTTTTGGGCGGCCTCTGTTGTCTCACACCCAAAGTCCTTGTCCCAGTTTATGACTGTCTCTCTATTGATGGTTGTTCGTCGACCGCATGCATTCCAGTTACTCACGACCCAGACCCCGTATGGTTCGGTTATGTGTTTGCTTTGTTGCCTCACACCCAAAGTCCTTGTCCCAGTGTATGACTGTCTCTCTAGTGATGATTGTTCGTTTTCCGCATGCATTCCAGTTACTCACGACCCCGACCCCGACCCCGTATGGTTCGGTTATGTGTTTGCTTTGTTGTCTGCTTTGTTGCTTTGGTTGTTGAATATGTGTTTTTTGTTGTGTTTCTATGTTTCTTTCTTTCTGTTTTTCTTTCTTTCGTTTGCACTTACATGAACAGACACAGTAAGTAAAATAGAGCATATACCTGGTTCACCTGAATCGTCTATGACTTCAATGTAGGCGTGATGACTCTCGTCACTGTTGACACCGTCGCGTTCTTCAATAGGCACCTGTCTGAAAGTCACAGCATCGGCCGGACTTCGTCTTCCTGAGCGAGGGGCACACGCTGAAATAAAACACCTGACCATTAGCTGGTTAGAACAGTGTTGCGTGGTGTAAAGGCAAAGTTTTCCCGTCAAATATCAATATAAAGGATTGCTTACAACGTCAGGTCTACCCATTATTTTACATGGGATAAGAACATCCACAGAGTTGGACACATTCCACAACTCAATATCTTGGTTGTTTCATATGCAGCGTATGCAATGTTTTTTGAAAGTCCAGTACGCGTTTTCAGGACGACTGTGTCTAAAGAAATGCAAACAAGTTCAATTCGAAAGTGACAATACACACATGCAGTACGATAGCAGCATCAACAATTAAAAACAACCTAACTAATTATCATGACATCAGCAACAGCAACACAAGCAGCAGAAGCATCAGCAGTATTGGCAGGAGTCGTAGTGCAATGTTTAGATGCATTTTGCTGACGAATGTGTTTATCAAGCAAATCTCTTTGTCTGTGTTTGTTTTCCTGCATGGTTGGCGTTAAGCTACTCCGTTTCTTATCTTCGGGCATCTTCCGCAACAAGTACCTGCTCCCATTCATCTTTCCATTGATGCAAGTAAACATGTGTTATTTTTCTGTAAACTCACCCCTGCAATTTGCTTTACGACAACAAACGACGACAAGTATGATCGTGACATTCAGCAAAGCAAGGGACACACCAACTGAAATGAATACTGAAAAGAAATTGCCCATTGTCAAACGAAGGATACTAGCAAAATAGTATAGATAATGTTTTAACTGTGATACAAGATCATCTGCACTGCCCCTGATTTAATGTACATGACGTCCGTTGTTTGTGATATAGATTAACGTATGTAGTTAAAAAAGAAGAAAAAGCCAACACACGTGTCGCATGATGATAGCAGAAAAACAATACCCCAACAACTTCAGGAAATCAAATAAGGAAGACATTAAAGACATAAATACACAAGCAAGTAACGCAGGACAAAACAGCAAACAGACACTCACACAAAGTAACATCGTTGCCAACACAGGTATAGTATCTGCAAATTGGTATCCCCCTCTAGTGTCTGTGTGGTTTGTGTGTGTGTGTGTGTGTGTGTGTGTGTGTGTGTGTGTGTGTGTGTGTGTGTGTGTGTGTGTGTGTGTGTGTGTGTGTGTGTGTGTGTGTGTGCAGGGGAGGACGAGGGGGGGCACAGGGGGCACGTGCCCCCCCCCCGAAAAAAAAAACAGAAGAAGAAAAAAAAAGATTTTTCTATGCTGATTCTATGACCATTTCTAAGTTCAAATGGCACCAGATGGCACCATTTTGCTTCTTTGGGCAATTTTTTTTTTTCGGGGGGGGCATGCCCCCGGACCCCCCTAGCAAATTCGGGCGCTTCGCGCCCATCACATTCACTTTCGATTCAAAGTGCCCCCCCCCCCTTACAAAGCAACTGATCCGCCCCTGGTGTGTGTTTGTGTGTGTGTGGGTGTGTGTATGTGGGTGGGTGTGTGTGTGTGGGTGGGTGTTTGTGTGTGTGTGTGGATGTGTGTTTATGTATGTGTGTGTGTGTGTGTGTGTGTTCGTGTGTGTTCGTGTGTGTTCGTGTGTGTCACCTGTCTTCGAAGCTTCGTTGATTGAATTCGTGTTTGAAGCTTCGGTCGTTTCACCAGTTACGCCATATGTTGGACCAGATCTTTCGCCTGTAAATGTAGGTAGGAAAAGAACATAAAACAACAACAAGTCGCGTAAGGCGAAAGTACAACATTTAGTCAAGTAGCTGTCGAACTCACAGAATGAAACTGAACGCAATGCAACGCAGCAAGACCGTATACTCGTAGCATCGTCAGTCCACCGCGCACGGCAAAGGCAGTGAAATTGACAAGAAGAGCGGGGTAATACTTGCGCCGAGAAGGATAGCACGCTTTTCTGTACCTCTGTTCGTTTTAACTTTCTGAGCGTGTTTTTAATCCAAACATATCATATCCATGTGTTTTTGGAATCAGGAACCAACAAGGAATAAGATGAAGGTGTTTTTAAATTGATTTGGACAATTTAATTTTGATAATAATTTTTATATTTTTAATTTTCAGAGCTTGTTTTTAATCAAAATATAACATATTTATATATTTTTGGAATCAGAAAATGATAAAGAATAAGATGTACGTAAATTTGGATCGTTTTATAAAAATTTTTTTTTTTTTACAATTTTCAGATTTTTAATGACCAAACTCACTCATTAGTTTTTAAGCCACCAAGCTGAAATGCAATACCAAACCCCGGCCTTTGTCGAAGATTACTTGACCAAAATTTCAACCAATTTGGTTGAAAAATGAGAGCGTGACAGTGCCGCCTCAACTTTCACGAAAAGCCGGATATGACGTCATCAAAGACATTTATCAAAAAAATGAAAAAAACGTATGGGGATTTCATACTCAGGAACTCTCATGTCAAATTTCATAAAGATCGGTCCAGTAGTTTAGTCTGAATCGCTCTACACACACACACAGACAGACAGACAGACAGACAGACACACACACACACACACACACACACACACACACACACACACACACACACACACACATACACCACGACCCTCGTCTCGATTCCCCCCTCTACGTTAAAATATTTAGTCAAAACTTGACTAAATATAAAAAGGATATCAATCTGAAAATGTCAATACAAAAAGACAGAAAATATGAACATGCGATTTCTATCCAAGCAGTGTAAAATAGACAATTCATGTTAGTGCAAAGGACCACACATACCAGTGGTTTAGAATCTGTTTTGAAAGATTAGTTGCGAACGACCGTTATATTCAAAACATACGTTCATACTTACAGTTAATGTGCCAGTACATTGATTTCGGGATGAACTTGCCATTCTTGAGGTGAGCAGTAATCTCCCACTCAAACTGTTGTAATCCATTGACGTGTCGTGTGACAGAGAATCGCAGTGGAGTTGCACCGCACGTACACCCATACTGATGATTACACTTCCCTCCGGAGTAAGTTATGGAGCAAAGCAGTTCGTTCAAACCAGATGCTTTCTTTTCTCTAACTTTGACAGTGAATAGTTGATTATCAATGTCGCACCTGTCATCTATCTTGAAATAAAATGTGACATTACAGCTCTCTGGCGAAGAACTAAAGTACGTCTGGGTAATGTCACCTGAAACAGAAACCATTTGTTAAATAAAACATAAAGTCACGCAAACATTGTAATCTCCTGTTCATATATTGTCGTTAGTATAATGGCATTGTTGTGCGGAATTCAGTGTATGTCTTGAGATATACCTTAGATTGTAAGGAGTTCATTAGTCATGATAGATTGTCTTGAACATTTAGACTAAACATTATCATTTAGAGAAAAAGAAAAAGACAAAACACCAGTAACCAGGTTAGGTAAGTTTAAATCAATATTTCGGCATGTAACTGCCTTTTTCGGGATGGTATGGAAAGAATAGAAAATATCATAAAAATGATCATGGTAAATTGTATCTGTTTCTGGTGAGTTGTGTGTTTGTTGTTAAACACATGAATTTCAAAGAATTCCAAACTAAAAACAAAAAGTACTTACACATGTCAGACCCATTCAGATGTAACAAAATCAAGAACGTTAATAAAACAGCAAATTTAAAGCGCTTCATTTCTCGAGTACAATTGTAGACCGTACATGCCAGAAAACAACACCGACTGGTGATTAGATGGTATCACAAAAAATCACTATCACTTAATTTGCAGATGTGTGAAGAATGTAACTATTCACAAAGTCAATATCTTCCGTGGAAGAAAACGATACAACAAGAAGTTTGGCTGAACACAAAGCCAACACAGGATATACAGACAATGCATTACGGAAAAGAGACCTTGTGGAGCAATGGGTCACAGGAAAAACAAAACAAATAGCAACGATAGTTTAATTAATGTGTGTTAAAAGTTATTATTCAACAAAACAGCAATGCAAGAGATGGTGTATGCAACTATGTCTTTCTGGCTGCGTGTCTGTATGGGTGAATAACAGTATTTCTATCTCTGTTTTATCTGTACACTGCTTATGTTCATCACGCATACTTTGAATTCGTAGGGTTAAGAAAACACACACACACACACACACACACACACACACACACACACACACACACACACACACACGTACACACACCCACCCACACACACGCACACACACGTACACAGACCCTCCCACACCCCCCACACACACAAACACACACACACACACACACACACACACACACACACACACACACACACTTCTTACGACAGGGTTATTAAGGCAAGCTATGCTATTGTTGGGATAGCAGTGAAAATGGGGCAATATCATCTTCTACATTTGTGTTCCAATCTCTGAGACATTGATAACTAGTTAATCTGCTTGTCTGTGTAGACTCCAACTGCGATCGACCCCGTTTCGCGTATCACTCTTCTCGTGTCTTTGACAATTGAATTGGGTGTTGCATTTGTTCATAATCCACTCTCTGGCTTTGCCTTTGACCCTGTATGTGTGTCTCTCTCTCTCTCTCTCTCTCTCTCTCTCTCTCTCTCTCTCTCTCTCTCTCTCTCTCTCTCTTTCTTCTCTCTCTCTCTCTCTCTCTCTCTCTCTCTCTCTCTCTCTCTCTCTCTCTCTCTCTCTCTCTCTCTCTCTCTCTCTCTCTCTCTCTCTCTCTCTCTGAGTTGTGTGAACTTTCACTTCCGTATATAGTAGAGTCCCTGACGTTCTTGTACAATCTATGTATTAAAACAAAGGTCTTCCCTCTGGAGTGGAAATGTGCTAAAGTTATTCCTATTCCTAAGACGTCGGATTCTAGCGACATCAACAACCTTCGTCCTATCTCTGTTCTATCGGTGCTCTCTAAGCCTCTTGAGATGCATATCCATAAACATGTAATCCATCACATGGAAAGCCACGATCTTTGTTACCAATTCCAATCTGGTTTTCGTAAGTTTCATTCTTGTTCCACGGCTCTTGTCCGTCTCTGTGACACCTGGCTGTCGGCTATCAACGATTCCAAATTAGTTGGTGCAGTTTTCCTCGATCTGAGGAAAGCGTTTGAAACAGTCGATCACAATATTCTCATAACTAAACTAAAGTTTTATATAAACAACAGTGATACAGTTAAGTTGCTTGCATCGTTTATCACGAACAGATCCCAGCGGGTATATCTAAATGGTCAATATTCACAAGATGGTGTTCTAAATTGCGGAGTTCCTCAGGGGTCCATTCTTGGCCCACTTTTATTTAGTATCTTCATAAACGACCTACCTTTGCATATTACGAATAAAAATGTATCTTGTGAGCTTTTTGCTGATGATAGCTCTCTTCACTCATCGTCCAAAAAAATAGTTCAAGTGGAGGCTGACCTTCAGCAGGGAATCAACGACGTTGAACAGTGGTGTAGTAACAACAAAATGACCCTGCATCCCAAAAAATCCAGCAGTATGGTAGTCACATCTAGACAGAAACATCAGAGAGCGCCCCTTCTCCTCAACTTAAAACTGCACTCAGATCCTATAGAACAGGTTTCATCACACAGAGTACTAGGAATTGAAGTTGACCAGGAGCTTAGGTGGAACATACACGTTAAGAATATCTGTAAAAAGCTGTCAAGCAATCTCCATCTCTTATCTAAACTAAAACCCTTTGTAGACAAGGAGGGACTGAACATATTTTACGTGGCACACTGTCTATCATATATTAATTATGCCTCCACTGTATGGTGCGGTGCCAGTGAAAATATAATGAAAAAACTAAACTCCTTGCACAGAAGAGGTGCTAAGCTTATTGTAACCAATCCTTATCTGTCCACGTCAGAAAAGTTGAAGGTAGCCAATATTCTTCCACTTCAACAGCAGCTTGATTACAACATCTTAATTCTAATGTACAAGGCCCTCAATGAGCTGGCCCCACCATACCTAAATGCATTCTTGACTAAAGCTTCCGAGCGCTATGTGTCAAACAAATCTATATATATATTACCAAGGACTCGCATAGATCTATACAAAACTAGCTTTGCTTTTGTGGGACCTTCACTGTGGAACTCTCTTCCTTCGAATGTACAAACGTGCCGTTCATTGAACGCATTCAAAACCTCCCTCAGGAAACACATACTGAGGTCTTCATAAGTTACGCTGCCGGTATTGTAGCTAGCTTTGTTAATTATAATTATTTTATTACTCTGAAATATTGACTGCTGCATGCCTACATAATGCTAAATATACCTGTCTTGGTAGGCTCACTGTGTGCTTGTTGAATGGCACTTAGTTGTGTGTATATTATTATTAGTATTATATGTGTTCCTCCTTGTGCGTCTGCGTGTGAGTGCGCAAGTGTGATTGCGTAATTAATGTTCCATTCTGTAATTGCTTTATTGATGTTCCATTCATGTATTTTCTACTACTTTTCTCATTTATTATTACTGTATGTTTGATGTTTCTATGATTCTAGTCGGGCGCACGCGTGAATATGTGTTTGTGTGAATGTAAAGGGCACATTGTAAGATTAAGCCTATGGCCTAAAATGTCTACCCTTTATGTGAATAAAATGTTCTAAGTCTAAGTCTAAGTCTAAGTCTCTCTCTCTCTCTCTCTCTCTCTCTCTCTCTCTCTCTCTCTCTCTCTCTCTCTCTCTCTCTCTCTCTCTCTCTCTCTCTCTCTCTCTCTCTCTCTCTCTCTCTTCACTTCCAACAGCATTAAAATATATTCCATCAGTCAAAGCCTTTAAAAAGCAAATACACAGACATTTGTTTCAAATCTGATTCCAAGTGGAGCGTTCCACCGTTATCGTAACCTAGTGGTGATTCAAAATGGGTTTACTCCGATGTATTAAACCGTCCTAATGTTATCATACATACCGGTTATCTTATAGCAGTCTCTTTTCAGGGTTGCTGTTTCTGTTGTTACTGTTGTGTTGGTATATCCTTTGTTGTAGTTCTTTTCTTCCTTTTGCTATGTTGTCGGTATCTTTTGTAAAATACAAATGACTTACTGTTTGTTATTTTGCTTGCTTGCCGTTGTTGTTTCATTTGGACCATATGTTTCTAGTGCTCGTGACTTTTTTATTTTTATTTATTTTATTTTTTTATTATTGTTTTTTATACTTTACTTTTAAGTACACTTGACTTGCTGTTTGTTGCTTCCTTTTCATCATCCGTTATTATCGTTATGACATCATCATCATTACCATTATTTCTATTTTCATATTTCTATTGCTGTTATTGTATTTAATAGTATCAAATACTATAACTTTTTCTTTGCCTTTAAATGCCATTTATTATCATATGTACGATTATTTTTGCCGTCAACCTCTTTTGCTCTTATACTGTTTTCATGTCTGTTTTGTATTCATGTTAGTTAGCAAGGACAGATTGTAAGACGAGGCAACGCCTAAAATCTCCATTCTTCTGTAATAAAGTTTAATCAATCAATCAATCTCTCTCTCTCTCTCTCTCTCTCTCTCTCTCTCTCTCTCTCTCTCTCGCTCTCGCTTCCTCTCTCTCTCTCTCTCTCTCTCTCTCTCTCTCTCTCTCTCTCTCTCTCTCTCTCTCTCTCTCTCTCTGTCTCTCTGTTTGTTTGTCTGCTGGTCTGTTTGTCTCAACAACAACAACAACAACAACGAAACACCCGACCACCATCACCACCACCACTACCACCACCGACACTACCACTGCAAACATGAATTCTTATAATATGAAATGTCAGAACAAACGCACTTACTTCGAAAATTAACCGCTTTTGCAACGGTATTACAGTGATTCAGTACGGCAACATTACTTTCGATAAAGCAAAATTACATTCCTGCGCCTGTGTCGTCTATCAATACCTGTTCGTTTTTCCCCAGAAATGTTGATTTCCCGGGTGATAAAGACAGCTCGGGTATGACTAGAACACGCAAGGCCTACATCACCGGTAACACAGCTTCAAACGTTAGCGGGTACATTTTAACATCCACTTCAAACTGTAAAACAGGTAAGATGTGTATATCTTGCAGTGGCTATGTGCATATCACCTATCGTTAGATAATTTAAGTTTTCATTATGTTGTCAGGTGTAGTTTTATTCCAAAATGACTACAGTACGGTTACACTGACTGGCTTTGAAAGGTCTTTTGTGTACATTTTGCGCGCGAGACGATCGTGCCTGCTTGATAATGCAGCTAGCATTAGCTTTCAAGGTCGTTTAAGACTGTGACAATTTCTCTGTGTGTGTGTGTGTGTGTGTGTGTGTGTGTGTGTGTGTGTGTGTGTGTGTGTGCGTGTGTGTGTGTGTGTGTGAGAGAGAGAGAGAGAGAGAGTGTGTTAGAGAGAGAGAGAGAGAGAGAGAGAGAGAGAGACAGACAGACAGACAGACAGCCAGACAGACAGCTAGACAGACAGACAGACAGACAGGCAGACAGACAGGCAGACAGCCAGTCAGTCAGTCAAACAACCAAACAGCCAGACCACATTGTACAAGTTGTTAAGAACATTGTTTGTTTTATTCCTGTTCAGAGAGGCCTGGATGCTTATCAAAATGGCTACCCTCCAAAGACTCTCATTCCTACTGTCAACACTTGTCATTAGCCACATTTCCGTTGTAGACTCTCAGTCACCAATCACATGTGTGGCTGGGGTGTACAAAACTGGCGAAAAGGCGAACGTCACTTGTCTGTTTAACGAAGACATTACCACTGGCAATAATGAAGGGGTTTACATTTCACGACGTGCCTTCGATACTTCAACGCAAACTGAGGGTACACATTTTAAATTTTACTTTCTGATTTGTAATGTGATGTGTTACGCTTACCCTAATCACAGAAGCGGTTACTTGATGTATTTGGGCACGTATTCAAAAGAAAATTAGTGTAAGTTCTGGAGTTTTGTTTTAGGTGTAGGCCTACTCACCTCAAGTAAAGTGCTTGTCCATTAACAAAAACGCATTTGCTCTCCTTTGGAATTACTGTTTGTTGTATGTATCGTTAGTTCTAGCAGTGTCATGATAAAGAACATGTAATTGTGACCCTCCACCACGGAATGAGTCGCATGTCACCTTTGCATGATTTTCATATTTGTACATTTTCCTAACGAGTTTTTTATGCTCTATCCAGTGGTGAAAACCGTTTTATAAAAGAGCAAACACTGTTTGAGTTATAAGCCTGTGACTAAGGTGACCCTCACACTGTTACCAGACACTCCCCGGACTTATATTAAGCCTAGCGCAGAACCGCGCGAGGTGACATGCGACTCATTTCGTGGTGGAGGGTCACGTATTTCCCTTGCAATTGTTTGTGTTTGTTTTCTGGCCTTTGTGATGCGTTGACCGTTTACCCATTTCCCATTGATTGATTTCCTGATTGATTAAATGATTGATTAGTTTGTAGGTTAGTTGGTTGATCATTTGTTTTGTTGATTGATGTGTTTATTAATTGCACTTTAAATCCTCTCAGTGAGTGTTTGCATTATTGTTATGTGTGCATGACACCCTGTTCCTGTCTCTATATTGTTATGTGAGTATGACACCCTGTTCCTGTCTCTATATTGTTATGTGTGTATGACACCCTGTTCCTGTCTCTATATTGTTATGTGTGTATGACACCCTGTTCCTGTCTCTATATTGTTATGTGTGCATGACACCCTGTTCCTGTCTCTATATTGTTATGTGTGTATGACACCCTGTTCCTGTCTCTATGTTGTTATGTGTGTATGACACCCTGTTCCTGTCTCTATATTGTTATGTGTGTATGACTCCCTGTTCCTGTCTCTATATTGTTATGTGTGTATGACACCCTGTTCCTGTCTCTATATTGTTATGTGTGTATGACTCCCTGTTCCTGTCTCTATATTGTTATGTGTGTATGACACCCTGTTCCTGTCTCTATATTGTTATGTGTGCATGACACCCTGTTCCTGTCTCTATATTGTTATGTGTGCATGACACCCTGTTCCTGTCTCTATATTGTTATGTGTGTATGACTCCCTGTTCCTGTCTCTATATTGTTATGTGTGTATGACACCCTGTTCCTGTCTCTATATTGTTATGTGTGTATGACACCCTGTTCCTGTCTCTATATTGTTATGTGTGTATGACACCCTGTTCCTGTCTCTATATTGTTATGTGTGTATGACACCCTGTTCCTGTCTCTATATTGTTATGTGTGCATGACACCCTGTTCCTGTCTCTATATTGTTATGTGTGTATGACACCCTGTTCCTGTCTCTATATTGTTATGTGTGCATGACTCCCTGTTCCTGTCTCTATATTGTTATGTGTGCATGACACCCTGTTCCTGTCTCTATATTGTTATGTGTGCATGACACCCTGTTCCTGTCTCTATCTGAACGAGTCAAAACAGTTCCATTCGCAGTTCTTATATATGTCGTGCCAAATTCACGTAATTGCCGAATTCGCGGAATCGGCAACATTTTTGCCCATTTCGCGTAATCGGCGAAACGCTGCCCATTACGCGAAATCGGCAGCGTTTTGCCGAAAACGCGTAAAGGCTTCTAAAATTTGCCCATTTTGAGAAATCAGCAGCCACTTTTTGGTTTTAAAGTTCTCAAATGCCTGAGATATCATCACACTTAGACAACTAGATACTCGAATGGATAGATATTGCAATAATCGATCAGTTATGGCAAGTTATTGCAAAAAATGTAGTTTTCGTGCATTTCCGGAGTCATGCTCGACACAGACCAACATAGACCATACAAAACATAATAGGGAGGTAAAACAATGTTAATGCAATGTTCTGGTGACACAAAAAGTAACAGACTGGCTGTCGCTTTTGTGAAATGGGCACATTTTAGAGGCCTTTCCGCATTTTCGGCAAAACGCTGCCGATTTCACGTAATGGGCAGCGTTTTGCCGATTACGCGAAATGGGCAAAAATGTTGCCGATTCCGCGAATTCGGCAATTCCGTGAATTTGGCACGACATATACATTGATTTTATTTTCTCATATCTGAATCAGGCAAAGAGGTTTTGAAGTGCAGCTTCACTGGGAACACAGTGTCATTATGTGAGGCAGAAGATGGTTATCGCTTCGTCGATTTCCAGAAAAGCAGTCTAAAAATGGAGATTTCCGACGTCTCAGAAAACTTTCAAGGAAGCTATACATGCAATGTTATTCCTTCAGATGAATCTGCAATACAAAGGACAAAGCATGCATGTATTCTTCTTGTAAATGGTAAGTGCCACTGTTGAAAACATGATGGTATTGAACAAAGTTTTTTTTAGGCAAATCAGCTTGGGCAGCTTTGTTTTTGGATTACGAGTGCTGGCAGAAATGATGATGATGTTAGATACTCAGGTAAACCACTTTGCTGAAAAACATTCGGTACATGTTGCTAGGAATGGATGAAATAATAGTAACACTAGTTTACCAGGGTTTAACAGGCATTCTATTTCGTTTTGGACATTAAATGATACCATTTGAAGAAACCATACATAGTTGCATTTATTGATCAAGAAAATAAGTTAATACTGCAAACTTTTTGTGGGTTGTTTTTTTCTCGGGGTTGGTGAGTGCTACCACTGGGAGAAACCATTGTTATGTTAGTGTATTGGGCAAACGAGTAAGTATACAGGCATTATGTCTGTTCAGGCTGACAGGAAACATCTTTATTTTGATAACACTTTCTGGTATGTCGCATACCAGCATAACTAATGTCTCAAATGACTGGATATGTCACTTGTATTTGACTACATGTGTTGGCACAAAGCTCTGGAAGTTTGAAGGCAATGTGTTAAGGAGGTCATGCCATGAATTGTCTTTTTGTCTTAGTACCCGCCAAAACAGCTTCAGAAACGGCCTTTGGTAGCTTCTGAATGTAACATACACCGTTCAGCATGCCATAGTGTTACTGTTAGACAAGACCAAAACTGGCTGTTTTAGGTAAACATTCGATTGTTCTTTTCATTCACATGCAGATGTGTTCAGTTTTAGCTATTTTCATATTTTGCATTATGTTCTTTAATAGTACAACTTCTCATAATTATTAGATTGCATAAGCTTATAATTATGAACTTGCTTGTTCCGTTTTATTTTATTTTATTATGTTTTCTAATATGGTATAATGAAACTTGGTATTACTATATTTTGTATGATATTATGTTATAAGATATATTTCGCTTCTTACATTTTATTTCCAAGTGATTATATTTAACAGTTATTTAGTAATTCTGTAAATTAATGTTAAAGAAACAATAAGAACAAAAACAAAGTGATAGTTAATACTGACAGACAGCCATGTGTGTGTGCAGACTAGGAATGTATACTATAATTATGATTGATATAGTTTTGTTCAAGTTGCAGGCATCCGGTTGCTTGCATAAGTTAAATGTCCATGTTCATATACAATGTAATATAGTGTGCATTCAATAAGAGTGTATTAACACCAAGAAACAACATAACGTTAACATTAACAATACACACATCTATATTTCTTTTGTTTTGTTTTGTCATTGTCCAGGAGCTCACGCAACACAACTAGTCGATGAAAGAACATGTGGTGAGTATAACAATTACTACAGCCGTGCTGTAACTAAAAGGAATACAAACGAACTGCAATCACCCTGCTAAATATGATCACATCATTTTTATTTTTATTGTTTTGTTATGAAATAGCATAAACCTCAAACAATTAAGCTATAAACTTCAAACTGTCAACTCCTTAACCCATATCGTCAATGTTTACCAAATATGAAGTGATTCGCTGACAAATACCATTAGTTAGTATAGCATTTTAGAAGGTTGAATTGTTGGTGGCTCACCATGTACTTGATATATCGTCTTTTTCAGAGAATGGGTGCTCAGCTGTGCAAGTCAATCTGGCTCTGCTAATTATCCTGTTGCTTGGCGTTATCCTGATCTTCTTGTTAGTTGGCTTCAAATTGAAATGGTTTTCGTGCAGGTGAGTGAGATGGAGTCAGTTAGGGATCTTTAACGTCACCCTAATTTAATATTTATATGTAAAGCGCTTAGAGAACGGCAAGCGCTGTATAAATCTCCCCATACAATACAATGCAATACTATTTTAGGGTTGAATTCGAGTTCAATGAGACCTGCAACGTTGTAAGTTCAGTTTACACAGAAACGCTCTGTGTGTGTGTGTGTGTGTGTGTGTGTGTGTGTGTGTGTGTGTGTGTGTGTGTGTGTGTGTGTGTGTTCGTGTGTGTGTGTTCGTGTGTGTGTGTGTGTGTGTGTGTGTGTGTATGTGCGTGTGTGTGTGTGTGCGTGTGTGTGTGTATGTGAGTGTGTGTGTGTGTGTGTGTGTATGTGTGGGTGTGTGTGTATGTGTGTGTGTGTGTGCGTGTATGCGTGTATGTGTGTATGTGTGTAAGTGGGCTATCTCCCGATATAACCCCGTCGGTTCAATCTTCAAATGGTTCAAAACTACAAACACCGTACCGGTTATAGGTCACACTTTTTTAGTGGAAAATGCTTCGACGCCGGAGCGGGTACTGGACCCAGTGCCGTTGTAGTGCAAGTGCACTACAAAGTACACTTGCACTACAACGGCACTGGGTCCAGTACCCGCTCCGGCGTCGACGCATTTTCCACTAAAAAGTGCACAAAATTTGACCTATTTCGTCGCCTATAGGGGACGGAAAGAATGTCATTTCAATGGTGTGATGACATTCTTTCCGTCACGTGACGTTATCCCGTTGTAGGAATCCATAACCGGTACGGTGTTTGTAGTTTTGAACCATTTGAAGATTGAACCGACGGGGTTATATCGGGAGATTGCCTCTGTGTGTGTGTGTGTGTGTGTGTGTGTGTGTGTGTGTGTGTGTGTGTGTGTGTGTCTACCGCATTTATCACAACTGCATAGTTTTCTGCATGGTCAATGGGAGATAATCTGCTCTTGTGAGTGTATGCTTTGGTGTGTTTGAAGTTTACAAACTCTTGAAAGCCAGCTCTTGGTGACAAATCTCTACTTCTTATCCTGTCTTTGTCTATCTCCTGTTCATCTAGTCTTAGGTTTGATTGTATGTCATCTCATTTTCATATTTGATAATGTTCTCATATATTAATTATGTATTCAAAAGCTTAGTTTAAGTCATGTTTTTTTTTCTAAATGTGTCCATCATTCGTAATGTAGCTATGGATGCATTAATGTATCGATATGTGTCGTTTGTTTTCTTTGTGTTCTCATTCATTCACTTATTCCCTTTTTTTACATTCCGTTATTCATGTCATGAATAATGTGTTCGTTGTGAGTTTGTTTGTCCATTCACTCATTCATTGTTATTTTGTATGTGTGTGTGTGTGTGTGTGTGTGTGTGTGTGTGTGTGTGTGTGTGTGTGTGTGTGTGTGTGTGTGTGTGTGTGTGTGTGTGTGTGTGCGTATGTGTGTTTGTGTTTGTGTGTTTTATTCCTTTATTGATTCATTTCTTTACTTAACGTTTATTTCTGTATTTTTTTTATTTCTTTATCAAATTATATATGTTTTTGCTCAATCATTTATGTGCGTAATAATTCTGTAACGGTTTTCGTGTCTTCAGCAAAGTGGTCAGCAGTCTTAGTCGCAAGAGGACAGACGATGCAGAGGGAGGTGTCCAAGAATTGGAACACCTAAATCAACCAGACGAAACAGAAGCAGCAGCGATTGAGAAAGATCAGCCTTCCACGCCTATGCCTAGTCCCTCTCCTAATACTAGCTCTGGAGCAGAAGGCAAACAGCACGACGAAGAAAGCAAAGATGACAGCCATATTGAAGAAGGTGGTGTTGCAGAGAATGCGGGAGCTGAAAACCAGAGTGAAATGCGTGATGAAAGCAGAGCTGCACCCAAGCGGAGTGGTTGTGTTGTGCAGTGACCCGGCAATAGCTGTGGCCAAACTGTATACATGCTGCGACAATTGTGTTATCGTGTGTTTTGAGAAGTGTTGACAATGGCGATTTCTATTTGCTTTTAAAGGTGGTCGTCTACATGTTTGCTTTTTTTTCAATAATCTTATGGTTAGATTTCGCTAAAAAGTTATGTCAGATGATGAATGAACCATGGGGAAAAAAGTTATAGAAAAAAAATATATGTAAAATAATAATTTTATTTTTGGGTAGCGTGACTCACGCTTCCAATATTTTGTTTTCTGTTTGCTGAGAACACGTGCTTTGCCTAAAAATACTGACCAATCAAATTGATGTCACTATGCTTATAGCCACGCCCAAACAAGTGCAGCAACAGTTTGACACTGGAGCGCTGTCCACGCTTTTTTTAAACGCACGAAATGCACGGGATTTGAGAGGAGTTTTGCGCTTGGCATTTTCCAAATAAGAATATCCTACTATGAGTACTACGCTGGAATACTACAATGAATTTTCAAACGGCTACACTGGCTTCGTCTTTCCTGATCGAAAGGGGGTGTATTGCTGATATTTGTAGATAATAGACTCTGCATATTAATGGTCAAATGGCGATTTCGGTATAAAAATATAGACAAGGACCTTTAACACAAAGCCAAGCCAAATCCCTAGTGAACTAAAGAACTGAAAGCTAAATGAAAAGAGTGAGTGCACAGAAGGGGATCGTTTCGGCCTGGTTGCAATCGCATGAAAGCAGACACAATTTCGGTAACTTGTTCAATTACAGTAGCATTGACAGGTTTCCATTTGAAAATGTTCGGTGATGATCATGGATTGACACCTTCCCCAATCCTAACCAAAGCCCTCCGTCACTTTAATTCGCTCCACGAACATCATCTCAAAGTTTAGAATTAAAGCCTAACGATGTGTAAAATGTAATGTCCTTTAGCAACGACAGTTGAAAATCCAAATGGCTCCTGCACGTTTTAAGAAAATTGCCTCCGGTTTCTTTAAACAATAATAAACAAGAACATTGCTGTCATGGATACCCAGCCAGGAAGGTCATATTACTGTACTACGTTGCAAGCCCCTGGAGCAAATTTTTGATTAGTGCTTTTGTGAACAAGAAACAATTAACAAGTGGCTCTATCCCATCTCCCCCCTTTCCCCGTCGCGATATAACCTTCGAGGTTGAGAACGACGTTAAACACCAAATAAAAAAAGAAATAATGGATACCCAAAAGTATGTGTCCTGTTGGTAAGCACAGAGGCGTTTCATTTTCTTGACATTTTTGTGTTAATCATAATTACATGTAAGAGAAGACGCACAAATTGACACGCTGTTTTGACTTGTCAAATTGTTTGTCTTTAAGTGCTAAAATACATCACTATACTAGCACCCCCAAAGTATTACTCATTAAGCCAAATTCTTGTTCTTAGTAAATAGCAACTTGTGTACTTGTTACATGCCAAAGAGTGTGTTTTGACACACACAACAATTATTTTGAAAAATGCATGGTCTACAGCTCAAGTTACTTTATCCCCAAAATGCTCATTCTACCGCATATCAGATATATTTAGTCCTGTTTCTGTGTCCTCCAATGTCCCACACAAGTAAATTAGGACGTTTTTATTTTGGCGGTGGGAATAGCTTCTTCTTCTTATTCTTATTCTTCTTCTGCGTTCGTGGGCTGAAACTCCCACGTACACTCGTGTTTTTTTGCACGAGTGGAATTTTACGTGTATGACCGTTTTTTACCCCGCCATTTAGGCAGCCATACGCCGTTTTCGGAGGAAGCATGCTGGGTATTTTCGTGTTTCTATAACCCACCGAACTCTGACATGGATTACAGGATCTTTTTCGTGCGCACTTGGTCTTGTGCTTGCGTGTACACACGGGGGTGTTCGGACACCGAGGAGAGTCTGCACACAAAGTTGACTCTGAGAAATAAATCTCTCGCCGAACGTGGGGACGAACTCACGCTGACAGCGGCCAACTGGATACAAATCCAGCGCGCTACCGACTGAGCTACATCGCGGCCCGGTGGGACTAGCAAGTGGTGGAAGTCGCACCATTGTTGTTGTTGTTGTTGTTTGTGTTTCTCCCATGTCACTTTTGAGTTCCTTTTTGTAGTAGTTTTTGTGTGGTCTTTCTTGTGTGCTTCTTTGCTTTGTTTTGTTTTGTTGTCAATCAATCAATCAATCAATCAATCAATGAGTCTTATATCGCGCATATTCCGTGGGTACAGTTCTAGGCGCTCTGCAGTGATGCCGTGTGAGATGAAATTTTATACGGCCAGTAGATTGCATCCATTTCGGCGCATATTTACCTTTCACGGCCTATTATTCCAAGTCACACGGGTATAGGTAGACAATTATTAACTGTGCCTAAGCAATTTTGCCAGGAAAGACCCTTTTGTCAATCGTGGGATCTTTAACGTGCACACCCAATGTAGTGTACACGGGGGGAGGTTCGGACACCGAAGAGAGTCTGCACACAAAGTTGACTCTGTGAAATAAATTTCCGCCGAACCTGGGATCGAACTCACGCTGACAGCGGCCAACTGAATACAAATCCAGCGCGCTACCAACTGAGCTATATCCCCGCCTGTTGTCTGTCTGTCTGTCTGTCTGTCTGTCTGCCTGCCTGCCTGCCTGCCTGACTGTCTGTCTGTCTGTCTGCCTGCCTACCTGCCTGTCTGTCTGTCTGCCTGCCTGCCTGCCTGCCTGCCTGTCTGTCTGTCTGCCTGTCTGCCTGCCTGCCTGCCTGTCTGTCTGTCTGCCTGCCTGCCTGCCTGTCTGTCTGTCTGTCTGTCTGTCTCCTCCAATGTCCCACACTTTAGGCATAGTCTGTTCTCTTTTGGTATGTTAGTATATCTCACCGTTTCAATGTTCAAGTCATACGCACTTATTCTAAGTTTACACAATGCTTGCTTGTATTTTGTATCTGCTATTGATAAGTATGCTGCGGTTTGATAACCTTTTTACTGCAGTTTTGTAAAATATTAATGTGGATGAGCTGTTTACTTTTTCTTTCCAGTATTCAATTCATGTTGCTTCTATTTTGTCCGATATTATATATCTTAATCTTCTTATGCTAAATGCAAGCTGCTTCTTTCCAACGTGATTTAACCCCAACATTAGTCGACTCTGTTTAACAAATGATACCCATGGATCATTATCTTGTGAATTTCTATATATATATATATATGATCATATATCACTCTCAAGTGAGATGTCTTCGAAAGGTCTAAAATGACATGTAATGACATTATATATGGTTATTGGGAATCCTCCCAATTATCCTTAGGCTGGAAGCAACATAGCTTTCTTGTGTACTCCCACAATCTGTTTGCAGAATTTGGAAAGACTTTTTTTGTAATGAAATGCATTGTGTGTGTGTGTGTGTGTGTGTGTGTGTGTGTGTGTGTGTGTGTGTGTATGTGTGTGTGTGTGTGTGTGTGTGTGTGTGTGTGTGTGTGTGTGTGTGTGTGTGTGTGTGTGTGTGTGTGTGCGAGACTTGTGGCACCCATAGTCGCCGCTGTGCTGGGCACAGTGTCCCCACACGTAAGTAATAACGCAAAACAGGATGCTGGTTTCCTTCACTTTAATTTGACGAATGCGACAGGTGTAATTTAAGCTGAAATGAGCGGTAACACTGCACTCGTTGTTTTAGGTTTCAGAACGTGTAACCGTGTTGTGCATATTACATAAGTCCATTACCCCCCCCCCCCCCCTCCCACTAAATAAAACAAATAAAGAGACACAGATAAGAGCAGCATTATTACACTTTGGTACACGAACATCTGTTTAAAAGAATACACCTTTGAACATACCATCATACATGTTCACGGTAAACTTTGCATTTAAATCAGTTTTGACAATTACAAAAGTGTAGTCTACATGTTTCAGAGTGTTCATATGAGCGTTATATTTACATACAGATTCCCTTTGCGGCATACATCAAATGCTCCAAATCAGAAATGGGTTTCATTCCGTACACACATCCTGGTTCTTCTGGGGCATTGCTTTGTCTTTGTTCGTTGTATTTCAGGCCGTTTCCGCCACATGATAACAGTATATTCTCTTCCTTCTTCTGGTTGTCTACCATTGCATAGAACATCATGTGTCGTTCGTACTTCTCGTCTTGCTTGTACTCTCCGAAACGTCTTTCTGGATCGTTGGTTGCCCCCACACGGTCAAACGTGTTCTGTGTTGTAAGAATTTGCAGGTCTAACAGGGTAATCATGCTTGGTTTAGACATTGATGTGTAGGTATGGGCCTGCCGCTGAAATAGAGAGAGAGTTGGAGTTTAGTCTTTAGAAGAACCCAACGGACATAATCGCGAGCCAGTCTACACTTGCGCTTGTAAACACACAGCCACACACACACACACACACACACACACACACACACACACACACACACACACATACACACACACACACAGACACACAAACATTGTATTCTCTCTCTCGCTCTCTCTCTCTCTCTCTCTCTCTCTCTCTCTCTCTCTCTCTTTCTCTCTCTCTCTCTCGCTATCTCTCTCTCCCTCTCTCTCTCTCTCTCTCTCTCTCTCTCTCTCTCTCTCTCTCCCTCTCTCTCTCTCTCTCTCTCTCTCTCTCTCTCTGTCAAAAGGGTAGACAAAGACAATCAAAAACCCATTAAGTCATCTGTTTGCTATTATTGACCCTTCTCCCTGCTAACGCATACTTTTTCACACGCACACAATGTCACGAGTTATACCCTATTAAATTAATATTAAACACACACTGCTGACCAACGACAAGTCTATGAAACATACAATCTATGAACCCGCCTAATCGTGTTGCACTTGTAATGTTAAATCAAGCTTCCAATCACACTCATAAGCTTTTGAAAATGATAGTATTAAAACAGGGCGGACAGAAAGACACAGAACACAACAAACAGATGTCCATCCCATTTGATTCAATAACTCATACAATCCCTGTAACCACGAAATACCTCGCAGTGTCCTGGATAGGATGCATAATTTCCAAAGAAACTCACTGTTATAGACTTCTCTCGGTCCGTTCAGGTCTGCGTCAGTTCACGTTATGACTGATCACCAAGGTATACTCACTAAAACTACGTGTCGCATTGCACACCCGCCACGTGGCACTTTTGCGTCTGTTTATAAACCTAACGTGAGCATCCCTCAAAATGAAGTGACGCTATTTTTAGACCGCTAAGATTGAAAGATGTAACCTTAATAACATCCAGATTTAAACAAAACCATTAGAAAAGCATGTACAAAAGTGCTTGTTTCTGCACATGGAAAGCCGTGGTCTTTTCGCTCCATCTTAATCAGGATTTCGCCCTAAACATTCGTGTCACACAGCTCTCGTTAAAGTATGCGATACATGGCTCTCTGCCACACCGAGCAACATGGCGCATATTAGCCTCACATCGACCGGTCATGATTATAACATATTTCTCGCTAAAAAAAAAAAAAAAGAACACAATAAACCAAACACAGCAATTCGTTTCTTAACAACAACTCTGCTGAATAAAACCATTGCACTCACCATGGAGTTGAACTTTCAAAGCCAAAACAAACTCTACATCAGCAGCTAACAACGGTCTTCTCCATTAATGGGAGCCTTCGCTAAGAATGTTGGGAACTATGTCGTCACTCGAAAGGGAAATTATGAAGGGAAGCAACTCAGAACCTTCTGGCCTATACACCTTTGACGAGGTTATCTCCCGTCCTCCACATCAATATGAGAGCATTGAAAAGGTGGATCGAAACAGAATAAAATTACTGTAATTGGATGAGGTCATGTACACTATAATGATGATTATGATGATGATGATAATGATGATGATTTTTGTTTGTTTGTTTGTTTGTTTGTTTGCTTAACGCCCAGCCGACCACGAAGGGCCATATCAGGGCGGTAATGATGATGATGATGATGATGATGATGATGATGATGATGATGATGATGATGATGATGATGATGATGATGATGATGATGCCTACGACGATGCTTCTGCTGCTGCTGCTGCTGTTGCTACTGTTGCTGCTGGTGATGATAATGCAGATGATGATGAGGAGGAGGAGAAGAAGGAGGATGATGATGATGATGACGATATGATACATTTTATTGCATGGCAGTTATGGTCGTGCTTCAAATACAAGGCCTCTCCATTATTTTCCTGCACTCGTTCATGCTCAAATGTGACGATATCTACGCCCAACATCCAATACGCTGTTATACTGGGACAGGCTATGTTGGACAATCTGCAAAATGTCACCTGCAATTTTCACAAAGACATCAAAGCCAACAAGACAGCGATAAGCGTGGTCATGGTCCCAACTACAAATGACAAGGAAATAGAAGGTATGCACGGTTTGGCAGTGGAGGTATACGGGTGTTTTCATGATCAGGTTCCCGTCGTACGCACCAATGAAGATCCAGGGGAGTTGACGATGTCAGAGCGTTAAGGTGCAATAGTTGCATGTGCCCCAGTTATCCTCTTTTAATTGGCTTGCACATGTTCATGTGACCATAAACGCACATTCAATTAAATAATGAGTTTAGGAAGCAGGATTCCGTATGCTATGCTGAATGTGATTAGTAAATAGTGTTAGTGCATCGAATTACCTGATCAGAGAAACGAAGCCAGACAGCTCAGATTGGTTCCTTAATTATTTTTGTGTGTTGGGTTAAACAGTATTTTATTCAAGTTTTAATCTCTAACATTCATAATGAGTTCATTTAGGAACAAAATCCAGCTTTACTGGGCTTTTTGTTTGTTGTGTAAACTGTATATATGCAGGAGTGAATTTTGATTAAACAACATCGCGCGCACGTGTTCCCATACTTTTCTGTTCCCAATGCCACTTGACAGAATAGGGTCTTATCCAATGATCCTGGGCGAGGCATGTCACAACACCCAAATGCCTTGTTTCGGAAGGCTACACGTTTGACCGTGCGTGAGCTCACGGATAGTCTGAAAGTTGAGATTCCATCCACCACAGCTAACTTTGCTGGCGTCTACTCGTGTCATATTGTCCCACCAAACGGAGCAACATTCGAGACCTGTGAACTCATTGTGAAAGGTAGAATCACACTAGATACATTGGCCCAACAGATACATTGGCCCAACAGTTACATTGGCCCAACAGTAACATATCAGATAAGGCTGCATACATGCGTCCTATCGGACAGGAAACAAACTGATTGTTTACTATCCAAATACTTCCGTTCTCAAACACATTTTACAGATTCATTGTGGGTTTTTTAGTTTTGTTTTCTCCAAACAGGCATTACATTTCAGCCCAGATAATGTCCCCAAAACCTGGCACACTTTTTACCATTAAAGTAGCGTACACCAAATAGTGTAGGTGTGTCTACTCTTGAGGTGCACAACTTATAGCTGTTGTGCTTTAGGAAAAGACAAACAACACGCATAAACAAAACTACGAGGGCGGGGATGTAGCTCAGTCAGGGCGGGGATGTAGCTCAGTCAGGGCGGGGATGTAGCTCAGTCAGGGCGGGGATGTAGCTCAGTCAGGGCGGGGATGTAGCTCAGTCAGGGCGGGGATGTAGCTCAGTCAGGGCGGGGATGTAGCTCAGTCAGGGCAGGGATGTAGCTCAGTCAGGGCAGGGATGTAGCTCAGTCGGTAGCGCGCTGGATTTGTATCCAGTTGGCCGCTGTCAGCGTGAGTTCGTCCCCACGTTCGGCGAGAGATTTAGTTCTCAGAGTCAACTTTGTGTGCAGACTCTCCTCGGTGTCCGAACACCCCCCGTGTGTACACGCAAGCACAAGACCAATTGCGCACGAAAAAGATCCTGTAATCCATGTCAGAGTTCGGTGGGTTATAGAAACACGAAAATACCCAGCATGCTTCCTCTGAAAGCGGCGTATGGCTGCCTAAATGGCGGGGTAAAAACGGTCATACACATAAAGCCGTGGGAGTTTCAGCCCATGAACGAACAAACAAACAAAACTACACACACAGCCACGAACAAGGAGATTCACATTACAAGGATATATAATTATGTATGCGGTAACAAACCCGTTATGATCCACTTCTTGTAATTTTGCTTACCTTTTCCATATAAGTATGTTGCTCACAATCACATTCCATACGTTAAGGAAACATATGTGTGCTTTTAATGCAGAGGGGATGCCGGAAGTTCGCGGCCCTGCAACAGAATCTTGCCAAGACGGTTTGCCCACTATACTGAAAGGTATACTGCAAATAATGATTTTACTTTAGGATAGTTTACATGTGAACATGTATAGTTGTTCAATATCTCAAAGTTACATCGATTGGAATTGCGTTATTCACCTAACAATTTGAGACTTGAAGGGAACCTGATTTCCTGCATTCCCTTCTCCTTCTCTAAATGCGACCACTTCCAAATAATGTTGCAAGAAAGCAAAGAATGGAGAATGAAACAAGAAATACGTGTTGTGCGTGTGTCTGTGTGTGTACATAGTGTATATATGTATAGGTTACAACACGAGTGGTTTTTTATATGGCTTGTATTTCAGTCAAGACCCAGCGGATGAATATCATCGGGAGACACGAGCCTTTGGCGAGTGGCTCTCGATTGATATTCCCGCTGGGTCTTGACTGAAATACAAGCCATATAAAAAACCACGAGTGTTGTAATCTGTATATCCCATTCTACCATCAAACACAAAGTGTAGACTACTAGCGGCACTGTTGCGATCTGTGGAGCGTGAAACAGTGTTTTCAGCGAGACTTGGCCTTTTTGCAACCTTAAACTAAGTGACCGTCGCTGAAAAAATAAAACGAATGAGTGCATCTATAAGTACGCGGTAACACTACTTTCAGACCGTTTAAAAGCTTTAAGTAAAGGTTCATAAGTTGCAAGAAAGTAATGAAGTCGTATAGAAATCCATTTAGTTGAAGCGCACAATTCTTTTGCGTTTCAGGTCGGCGGAACGGGGAAACCGGTTTGGCCCCCATTTGGCTTACTCGACTCGATTCAGAATCGATTCCACGTTGTTTTTTTCGAACGCATTATTATACAATTAGTCTTATTGACAGAGAAGCAAATTTTAGGGAACACATATGTAGATTTAACCATTTGCTCCCTATTTGAAATGTATCTACATGTTTTGCGAGTGTGTTTGCATGAACCTAAACTGGTATGGGTGCGAGGAAAACAGGACCCAAGTCTGTCACCGCCGCTTGATTGCATTTTGAAAGAATATGACTGGATTACGGAAAAATACACACATGTTAAGTTCTTAGATACCTTCATCGCCAATGTGGACTTACTGCAGAGCCAGGCAAAAGAGTAGACTTGCTCGCAAAACACGTGAAACAGCTGATGATAGCGAAGCCCAACCGTGCCAGGTAAGGACGGTCTGACAGATTCTCAAAAGTCGTCTGCTAACGAAGCAAGGGGAGGGTACTCGTGTTTTTGTTTTGGTTCGCTAGCATCTGGTTATCTTGTAAGTTGAATGTTCGTTTTTTCCCACCTGTATTGCTTTCATAATGAAAGAAACGTTTGCTTATTGCATCTCATACATCAGATCAGTTCTGAGATTCATTTTTGCGTGCAACTGATATGGTTTTCTGAGCCGTGCAATACGATTTTGGAACTTCATACAAATGTGTCACATTGTTCGGCGCGAGGTCAAAGGTCGGGAGCAAAGTAGTTCTTCGCCCAAATCGGAATCTGCACTATCATATATTTTTTTGAGTCCATGATGTATTTATTGAGCTATAAAAATACAACATATATACCCATACTGAAGTAACAGAGACAAAGAAGGGAGGTCATGGGATATATATATATATATATATATTTGTGTCTGTGTGTGTGTGTGTGTATGTATGTGTGTGTGTGTCAGTGTGTGTGTGGGTGTGTGTGTGGGTGTATGTGTGTGGGTATATATATATATGTGTGTGTATGTGTGTGTGTGTGTGTCTGTGTGTGTGTATGCGTGTGTGTGTGTGTCTGTATGTGTGTATGCGTGTGTGTGTGTGTGTGTGTGTGTGTGTGTGTGTGTGTGTGTGTATGTGTACATGGGAAATGCAGTGCCATTGAAAACAAACACTTGCTTCATTTAAATATCAACAATTATACAACATAAGAGGCACTAGAAAAGTTGCACATGAAAATAAATGTTGCTCTTGCTGATGGAAAAAGAGCAGGGGGAGAGGGTCGATGTTGCTTGCACTTGCAGATAATTATGCACTAACATCCAGCTGTGTTTCTGGGTGTACTGTAACCCTGTAATGTTTAAGCAGAAATGTTTGTGGATCACGTTATGCTTCTGCTTTTAGATCAGTTTGAGTATTTGCAATATTACCTGGATCATTGCGGCATCCTCTTGATCACATCACATTTGAGACTTTGACCTATAGACTCCATGGGCAGACGCTGAAGTTATTACAAGGGCATTCTGAAAAATGACAATACAAATGCAGAGATGTAGAACTTTACATTACACTTACAGAAGCAACAACCAGAGAGCTGATTTATACAGGTAGAGAGAGAGAGAAAGAGAAGAAGATGTAAAAGAAAAAAGAGAGCATAGAAAGAGAGAGGGGGTGGGGGATGGGGCAAAGGGAGTGTGTAATGTGACATGAGGAAGGGGAAGAGCAATGGAAAATGAAACTCTCAGTACTTTTAATTTATATTAACAGTTATGGAACTATTTGAGCACTCCCCATAACCACAAACAAGGTACAGACGGCAACATATGTTGCACGGAAGGGTGGGGGTAGTTGGACTGGAGAGTGTTGTTATGGGTTTAGGGTGGTGCTGGGGCGGAGTGTGTATGTAACTTGATAATAATAAGCATGATCAGTTAGAGCTAACAACTATCTTGATCTTCACAGAAGATTTCACCAGCATGTACCTTTATTTTTGCCCTTGAGTTAGGTGGAAGACAATGTTGAGTGGTGAACGCAAGTTGTATTGATCACTGGGTCATCCTGCGGTCCGGGCCATTGATCTGCACATTGCACCAGCACAAACAAACACAATGTTATGATCTCAATCAGCCTGCATGGTCAATCATGAATCTAAGAACACAAACACTGTCCAGATCTAATTGAAAACGAGATCATCATCACTTGGGAAATTCAATGAAAATCTAGCAGTCAACGAAGCAGATAGATCTGTCCTTGCGATTGTTGTTGCAAGCAGATAAATGTGTGAACTTCCTTATCTCAACGTTTATCATTCAACATATTGATATTTTGCCTGATGGATGTTGTGCCGATGAGATAAACAAACAATCAAAATCAAAGTCATAAACTTTTGAAGAAAAAAATTTAACAAATTGAGCAGAAAGAATCTAGCTTACTGCTGTGCTGATTTCGACAAAATCAATGCGTTTACATGCCGAAGTCATTCCTGCTTTTATTCATATCATACTAGATGATCCTAATGCACAACAATACGAAAACGAGCTCAGCGAAATGAGTAACACTGCCTCACCTGCACTAACACAATGCTGCAGAAGCGAAGGTCGTCTACGACTGGAAATTTCGAAGTCGAACAGCGGCGTTTTTTCACTCTCAGCGGTTGTCTTGCTCGGAAAAGTGAAAAGCTTAACTTGAAATCGAACGGAAGTCACCATTCTACCTTTTCGTTCAAGCGTTGTTTTTATAAAATCTCAGAAAATGTAATTTTGACTTGGGTGATTTCGTCCGCCATTGAGATTCAGTTTTTCAATAATTTGTCTTCCTCCTTGGCAGAAGAGTCAAAGGTTCGGCCCGATCTTCAAGGTTTCCAAGACATGACTTGTAAACCACGAACCTAGTTCGCCGAACCCCCCAAACCTAGTTCAAAAACTCAGGTTCGTCTGGTTAAGAACCAAGACAAGTTCGCCGAACCAGTCTTGAGGTTTGCCGAACCCCACGAACCTAGTTCGCGAACCAAAGGTTCGTCTGGTTAAGAACAGCCTTTAGTAGAACGGTTCAATAGACTTTTATTGAACCTATAATGAAGGCATGAAATAACACTTGACAACTCTGGAATATAGGGACGCCATGCTCCCACGACGGTTGCCTGCGCGAGAGACACCACGTGACGGTGTGTCGATTTAACTATGGGATTACGTCATCACAGTTACGTCATCAGCTATGATGACATCATTTACATGACAGTCTGCACATTAGTTGACTTGGGAGATTGGACCAATCTCCACATTTACCCCACCATGCGCGGCCGGGATTCGAACCCACACCCAAGAGAACAGGTAGGGGAAAGTCCCCAAATACCGAACACTTAAGCAAATCTGCCATCATCTCAAAAACAACAGAAGACAGACCGTTTTTGAATGTGAATTTTAATAAAGTAATTGATCAGCAACATTCATACCACTTTTTGTGGACAGAAATCAACATAAAAGAAAGTTATCTTAATTTCATTTTTTTTAGAATATGTTCGGAATTACAACACCTGTTCCCTAACTCCGAACACAGAGGTTCAAAATCCGAACAGCAAAAACCAATGTTACTTTGACTGACAAACATCGCAAAAGTACTCTCTTTGGCTTTCTGTTGTTCCAGCGCAATCCACATGTACCCATTCTGAGCACATCAAACACTGAATCATGTCCTCACAGGTGCATTCTCGGCACAAAAAAACAGAACCAGCTAGCTTCCTGCTGATGACTGACGCTTGTTTTCTTGTTTCTAGCTTTCTGTTTCTCTGTGTTCTCTGTGTTTGGCTTTGATTTGCTTGTTTTCTTTGTTGGTTTTTGTTTTGCCTGCCACTCTTCAAGTTTACGTTTGTATGGACTTGACGTGATAAGTTCAGCTTCTGTTTTTCTGGATTTTCGTTTCGCCGCTAATTTCTGTTGTGAAACACTGGGATTGTGAGAAATCAGCGCCACTGAAACAGCTGACTCAAGGACGCAGTCATAGTGTCCTGCATTGTCCCCATGAGGTGGAGTAAACAGGGAGTGACTGCATGCGAGATGATAAACTAAGAGTAATACCTAATATACTGGACTCGCAGCGAAATATACAAACAAATGAGGTGAGTAAAGGAGAGTCACTGGTTGAGCCAAAGAGTCATCGTTGTATTTGAGAACGTTCCCAGACTCTGCATTGATGATGTGGATGGGCTGCTGCAACACCTCACTTGTAGCAGAAATGTCCATGTCTCCCACTGAAGCAGTTGAATGAGCCATGTGAAGAATCTTTTCTTCTAGGGAGAAAAAAGCGAAAGATGATGGCATGTCAAAGTTTATTGCAGCTGACACTTCGCGAAAGCCTTCAATGTTGCTGAGCATGTGACTGGTCATCTTTTGTCTTAGAGCATCAGCTTGGATCTGTTCTTGTATTTTCGTGTGACACTCTGAAGGTAACCCATTACCGTCCCTTTCTGCAGTTTGGAACGCAGGAGTGTTGCCGATGACAATGGATCTAAAAAAGCAGCGTCCATCGGGATTGGTTTGGATAACTGTTTTGTTTGGAAGTGCCAAAAATAGGCCTATGTCTTACCCGGAGCATGGGCTAGGTGGCTCAGAAAGTGGGTCTACTGGATGTCCAGTTCGCCCAGAGAGGGGTCTTGCTGGTTCAGAGGGGGGTCCTGCTTGTTCAGAGGGGGGTCCTACCTATTGGTTCAGAGGGGTGTTCTACAGGCTCAGCGGAGGGTCTTGGTGGTTCAGAGGGGGGTCCTGCTTGTTCAGAGGGGGGTCCTATTGGTTCAGAGGGGGGGGTTCTACAGGCTCAGCGGAGGGTCTTGGTGGTTCAGAGGGGGGTCCTGCTTCTTCAGATGAGTAACCTGCTGGCTCGGAGGATTTTTTGTCTTCATTGAAAATATGTTGAATTCCATTTCTGCTCGCTATTTCGTATGCAAGTGACATAACGTCTTTTCTGGTCAGGCCGAAAAACATCCTCTCACATTTAATGATATGGTCAACCAATTCTTTTTCTATTGCTGGGGGAAGAATGCACGGCCTCCCCAAATGTTTTGTATCACCCATGGCATGTTCGTATTTTCCATCAAGATGATCTTTAAGTGTTGTGGGTGGGATTCCTACGCTCTTGCAGCTGCTCGAAGTCCAAGCCTCTTGTCTATGACCATGTAGCCCTGCACAATATACCGGTACACCAAGTATTAACAACGCTCATCACTCTGTACTAACTAGATCTACTTCTGGCATACACATGCACAGAAAATAAAAAGAGAAGAGAAGAGAAGAGGAGAGAGAGAGAGAGAGAGAGAGAGAGAGAGAGAGAGAGAGAGAGAGAGAGAGAGAGAGAGAGAGAGAGAGAGAGAGAGAGAGAGAGAGAGAGAGAGAGAGAGAGAGAGAGAGAGAGAGTCAAAATCCGAACACACAAGTTCAAATACCGAACACTGTTCGGTATTTGAAACATGGAGTGTTCGGTAATTGAAATCTACCTAACTATTTTAAAACCACGGGGCGCTCAGGCAAGATCTAAGACGAATGCTTTCAAACAGACATATTTGGCAAGCAGATAGATCACACTGTTAATTTCAACCATAACTTTTCACAAAAAGCAACTCAAATTCATACTATGATCCTAGTCTGCTGTGGGTCGAAATAGCATTGAGAGTCATAAAATCATAAAATCACTCACCGTTTTTTTTTGCCGCCTTTATCCGCCATGATTTTTGGTGCAGGATAATCAGGGACGGTACTCTATCACCTCGTGCAGTCCAATTTGAGTAGTCACCTCTTGTTTTCGAGAAATCAGCTGTTCGGTATTAGGCACCGTTCGGTATTTGGGGACTTTCCCCTAGAGACCCTGTTACGTGTAACCAGAGACTATAGAGTATACATAGACGCTCCATACGGTGCTGAAAAGTGAGACCGAAAGCCCAGTGGCGCCACCCCGCGGAAACATGGAACCACCTACTTTCTCTTTCCACAGCAGTGGTGATATCGTGCTGCACAAGCATGGTCGCGCCAACGCGAAAACGCAGTGGGGCATGGTGTTCGGCCATCAATTGCTCAAACGCACATGCCAAAGGCTTGAGGATGTTCAAATTTCCCAAGGAAGAGAGTAGGTGAGGATTGTTTCTTCAATTTTTCTCTCGTTAAATGTTGGAAAATCAGTAAAAGTTGTAGCGTCGAACTGCGTGTAGATCTATTCAACCGGAACAGTGAAAACACACAATGTACACACTACAGCCTCAAACCAGTCCAAGCTGTGCCTGTTGGTACGAGTTTCACATGTATAAGATTTATTTTTCCTCTACTTTATCTCATTTCGGCATGCCAAGTCTGGAACTGATAGACTGATCTAGTGGCAATACGGTCGGTGATCGATTAGGGTAGACATAACCATCTCGTTTGATTGACACGGCCGTCGCGGAGTTATAGAGTAGATCTACAACGGCTTGCAGCTGCGAACGTTAGTATCATTTATCATGATTAATATTTTGATTGTAAATGACGGCGGGGTGAACATATATACAATGACATAATGACATTTGCACACAAATTAAATGAAATAAATCATAGTTCATACACGAACTAAGACATTACATTTCAAATAAAATATACCGTAGGCTTACATGAACTAAGACATAACAACACTACGTAGCCGAAATGCTGTGTACACATAAGCTGACAACTTTCGAACAATACCTTCATTCACAGATGCCAAAAGCATAGAAAACTTGTGTAAACTTGGGTTTCTATAAAACTTAGCAGGAATAAACTGGCATCGCAAATCACGAAGTGCGGGGCAACAAAGCACAAAATAAAACTCATCTTCTTTACTTTCCCTGGAAAAAAGGGGCATAACAACATATCCGCATCGTATCTCTTATATCGATTAACGTGCACAAATAGTTCTGTTATTCCACCTCGGAATCTTGCCATAATAAGAGAGAGAGAGAGAGAGAGAGAGAGAGAGAGAGAGAGAGAGAGAGAGAGAGAGAGAGAGAGAGAGAGGGCTTTCTGAACAAGAAAGAAGCAACTGAAAAGAAATAATAAAATCATCGATCGATCAAGATTCTTTAAAGTCAGCCGGTTTGGTCACAAGGATTACAGTTTTCCTTACATGATAACTTCTTAGCTCCGTGTAATTGACAACCCATTTCAGTTTCGATGTGCTGGGACGACACCAAATAGACTAAATGCCTTAGTTACCGATTTAACCGGGAACTATTTCGTTAAACGATTTATTCCTGACATATTTTCTCAGGCTTAACTGACCATGTATTCAGTGTATTTGTATTTGATTAAAACACACAAAAATAACGACGGTTAGGTCGTGAAAAGAGACTGACTTGAATCATGTTTGCATAACTACAGCGATCCAGCGAATATTGCCCAAGAAAATGTGATTTAATTTTAATCTATACCATTTCTGCGGTGTTTTTATGGTCATTTAAAAAGGATGTTCACAAACAAACATATTTTTTCATCCAGTTACTTTTTGCAGCACTGTCAGCCGGACAGAACAGACAGTATGTTAATATAACCGTGATATAAACACAGCCGACAGCAGCCGCGAAACGCGAGTTTCCTTGTGCGGCAGGGTGTGGCTCTTTTCCCGCGCTGGGCTGGCCGGTCTCAATTTCGCACCGCAGCGCAAAGAAGGATGACGCGTCTCTGTATACTCTATAGTCTCTGCTATAGAGTATACAGTCTGTATACTCTATAGTCTCTGGTGTAACCATTCAACTCAGAACTCAGAACTCAGAAAGTTTATTCTTTAGGCCAACTGACCCGTTACAACCAGTACATATACGTGTAACCATTCAATCAGGCAAGTAAACGGTCAACAGTCAAAACCTACGAATTATTTTTCAGTTTTGTTTCCAGATTTGTTGAACGCCAAACAGTTGATAACTGTTGACCAAGACTTTAAGAGATGGGTTCGTGTACACCGAGCCTTAATTGTTCTTTTACATTTTTTAAATTACGTCATTGTGCTTATGACACTGTTTGCGGTCACATCAGGCATTCCCTATTCAGAAGAGAAGTCAGTTTTTTTTCGTGCCTCCCGATACATTTTGTTGTGTGCTCTGTTTGATACAGCACTTAAAATGGGAACTGTCCTACGCCGTTTGCAAGACAAAAGATCAAATTGGAGAGGACTTCGGAGCAGGAAAGACTCAATGGAGAATAAAACAGGGATGTTTCTCGTGCTGATTTTCGCCACAGCTGGTAAGTTCAACTGCCTGGAAGGTGTGAGAATGTGAGGAAAACGAAGGGGGGATGGGGGATAAGACATTGCCGGTACAGGAAAGAGTCTTTTAGTTATGATATGTGCGGCTATATGAACGGCGTCGGTAGGTAGATCTACTCTGCAACAAATTATTCTAGACTGAAGGCTTTCCAATATTCAAGACTAAACATGTGTGTGCGTGTCTGTGTGTGTATTGGTGTGAGCGGGGAGGGGTGAGTGCGTGTGTGTGTGTGTGTGTGTGTGTGTGTATGTGTGTGTGTGTGTGTGTGTGTGTGTGTGTGTGTGTGAACGAGAGAGAGAGAGAGAGAGAGAGAGAGAGAGAGAGAGAGAGAGAGAGAGAGAGAGAGAGAGAGAGAGAGAGAGCTCAGAACTTTATTACATAAGGATAAAGGTTTTAGGCTTAGCCTAATCTTCCAACCTGTCCTTGGAACATACTACAGAGAATAATTGTAAACGAAAGCAAAGACTACGCACATACACACACACACACATCCACACACACACCCTCGTTTACACACACACGCACACACAAGCTCACACACACTTACACACACACACACACACACACACACACGCACATGCACACACACACACACACACACACACACACACACACATGCACACATATACACACACACATCGCTCGCTTACCTACACACATGCACATGCTATCATTTCATACCTAAAAGGAACAGTATCTAATCAAAGTATTAAACTAGTACAACATCAAAATAATGATCGAGTATAAACATAAACAAGTCGCGTAAGGCGAAAATAGAACATTTAGTCAAGTAGCTGTCGAACTCACAGAATGAAACTGAACGCAATGCCATTTTTCAGCAAGACCGTATACTCGTAGCATCGTCAGTCCACCGCTCATGGCAAAGGCAGTGAAATTGACAAGAAGAGCGGGGTAGTAGTTGCGCTAAGAAGGATAGCACGCTTTTCTGTACCTCTCTTTGTTTTAACTTTCTGAGCGTGTTTTTAATCCAAACATATCATATATATATGTTTTTGGAATCAGGAACCGACAAGGAATAAGATGAAAGTGTTTTTAAATTGATTTCGACAATTTAATTTTGATAATAATTTTTATATATTTAATTTTCAGAGCTTGTTTTTAATCGAAATATAACATATTTATATGTTTTTGGAATCAGAAAATGATGGAGAATAAGATAAACGTAAATTTGGATCGTTTTATAAATTTTTATTTTTTTTTTACAATTTTCAGATTTTTAATGACCAAAGTTATTAATTAATTTGTAAGCCACCAAGCTGAAATGCAATACCGAAGTCTGGGCTTCGTCGAAGATTACTTGACCAAAATTTCAACCAATTTGGTTGAAAAATGAGGGCGTGACAGTGCCGCCTCAACTTTCACGAAAAGCCGGATATGACGTCATCAAAGACATTTATCAAAAAAATGAAAAAAACGTTCGGGGATTTCATACCCAGAAACTCTCATGTCAAATTTCATAAAGATCGGTCCAGTAGTTTAGTCTGAATCGCTCTACACACACACACAGACAGACACACACACACATACACACTCACACACACACACACACACACACACACACACACACACACACACACACACGCACGCACATACACCACGACCCTCGTCTCGATTCCCCCCTCTACGTTAAAACATTTAGTCAAAACTTGACTAAATGTAAAAACAAAGCACTTAAGGCCAACCAAAAAAATTGTCTGTTTCTGGTCACCCGACGGACCCTAAATTTCGGCGCCGACCCTAAACTTTTTTCTTTTTTTTTTGTGGTAAAGGACAGGGTGAGAAAATGAACAACAAAAACGTGTGAAAACGAAAGTCGGCTGACGATTTGTAAATGTGTTGAGTGTCTTGTCTCTATGTATAGTGAATCCAGTCTCTTTGCGCGATTTTTAACGTTAGTTTTATTGGTCTACATTTGGGGTAACAAAAAAAAAAAAAAACCTAAAAAAAAAAAATCCCTACCGTATACTATACTGTACCTATTTTTTTTAGCCATGTTACCAGAAACAGACAATTTTTTTTTTTGGCCTAAGAGCATTCAGACATGGGACTGGTCCGATTTTTATCGGAATTCCGATATTTTCCTTAGCTCACAGACCATTCTTGAGATCGATGCAAATTCGTTGAGAAAAAAAGGGGGGGGGGGGGGGGGGAGTTGGTATGAACCGTTCAGCTGAAGCTGTCTGAAGTCAGTGCATTCGCACCCCAGCACTCGCGTGAACCCATAGGTGGTGGTATGAACCGTTCAGCTGAAGCTGTCTGCGTCTGAAGTCAGTGCATTCGCACCCCAGCACTCGCATGAACCCATAGCAATATCATGGGTCGCGTTTGATTGGCTGTTGATCTCCGACGATTATTGCCGAGGCTTAATTATTCACCGATGGCGGTTTGTGGGTTGTTTTGATTGGCTCCCGATCTCCAAACACCGAAGGTGAACAATGTAGCATCATGGCGTCTGGATTCCATATTGTTTTGTCGGCTGTGGAAGCTCTTACGATCGACGACAGCCAACTGGCTGTCAGAAGAAGTGACTGTCACTATCAACAAGAAAGAAAGGCGCCAGCTCATTGGCGACAGTATCGCCAAAATATCCATTCCCGGTCAGGCCGTGTGCACGTGGTGCGACAACGGCCACTGCGTGGTGAAATACGGACTTGGTGGAAAAAAGGTGTTGGTTCGTCACATTGAAAGCAAGAAGCACAGAGGGCTCTTGGAAGCACGTCTCTCTCTCTCTCTCTCTCTCTCTCTCTCTCTCTCTCTCTCTCTCTCTCTCTCTCTCTCTCTCTCTCTCTCTCTCTCTCTCTCTCTCTCTCTCTCTCTCTCTCTCTCTCTGACGTAACTGATCTTCTCGCCTCACAATCGCCAACTTCCATAGAACCTACCCCAGCGACGGCCACTGAGTGTGACAACACAACCAACACTACCTCGCCTCAAGAAGGCCCAGCCTTGCCAGCTGAGTTGAGCGCTACCACGTCGGCGCCCTCACACCGGACTGACCCCGAGTTGACCTCATCGGCTGACCTTGTTAAGGCGACGCAGTCCCCACCTCCAGCCTCTCCTGAAGTAACTGATCTTCTCTCCTCAACATCGCAAACTTCCATAGAACCTACCCCAGCGACGGCCACTGAGTGTGACAACAAAACCAACACTACCTCGCCTCAAGGCCCAGCCTCGCCAGCTGAGTTGAGCGCTACCACGTCGGCGCCCTCACACCGGACTGACCCCGAGTTGACCCCATCGGCTGACCTTGTCAAGGCGACGCAAGAAGTCACAATCGTGTCGGACGGAACAAACGCTGAACACTCCTCTTCTCTGCTCGTGGACCACCCTGAACTTCGTGATGAGTTCATGTCCCTCATCGAGACAGCGAAGGCGCAAATAAAAAGCGAACTTAAACATCACATTAAAACGAAATGCGATAAATTCAACGACACACTAGCAACCATGAGGAAGGAGATGACTGAGCTGAGCAAGCAAAACCATACACTAAAGTCTCAGCTTGGTGACTTGAAAAGGCAAAACCAAAAGCTAGAGAAAGAGGCTGCAAACAGGAAAGAAAAAACAACAACAACAACAACAACAGAGTCACAAACAGCTGTAGAAGCTATACCCGCTCAAGTCGATGCGGGTGTCGAAACGTTCAACAGGTTTGAAGCACTGAACGATGAGGTGGAAACAAGTTCAGCTCTACCTAAGAGAGTCACTCAGCCTGTACTACAGAATGGCGCTGACACGAATGAAGAGTCTATCGATATCACACGAGAAAACAAACCGCGTCTATCTGCTGCGAAACTTCAGTCTCCCGACAACTTAAATCCACGGCAGCAGCTGGCAGAGCTCCGAGTAACTTCTTCAACGACTCGTGTGCTGCTCGGTGACTCGGTGATGAGACCTGTCAGACAAGAACTCATGTTTCCCGGCAAAGCGTCCCAAAACCTCAGTGTGTCGGGCCTCTGTGTGGACGCTTTAACGCACTGGTTGACCAACATTCCACAATCCAAACAGGTTCAACAAGTAATTGTCCACATCGACACAACACAATCACAGAGACAGTATGGTCCGGATTGTTCAAGCTCATGAAGAAGGTGTTTCCTGCAGCACGTCTACATGCTTCCTCTCTTGTGCCACCAAAGGGAGAGCACGCTCTAAGCAAGACTGTAGCGACCTCCAATCATTCCCTGGAAAGGGTTTGTGCCAGAGAGTGTGTCTTGTTTACCGACCACACTGACACCTTCCTCACCGCCAGTGGCGCCCCCCGCAAGGCCCTGTACAGGGACGCCTTTCACCCAAGTCGGCAAGGTACCATACGCCTGGCATGCAATCTCAAGTTTGCCGATGTAAAGATTGTGGAGAAAGAACAAGATCAACGAGGCCGAGAGGGAAAGGTGACAGAGGGGCCAATCTCACATCGCTACACCGGCCAGCCTGCTGCAACTTCGCAGCGCCGGGGACCTTTGCTGCAGACCCCTCGCGGAACCGGACAGCCGAGTCGCCACCACGACCAGGGACCGGACCTTGTGTTGCGAAACAGTCCAACGCCCTACCCACACCCACCCCCTCACCTAGGGGAGCGAAAGCCGCCGGGCAACACAACCACGACTTCTGCGAAACAGACCAACGATGTCTGCAGACCGCAGCGCCGCTCCAGCGATCAGCAGCACTACAGCCAGTCCCATCAGGCAGTCAGACAGGGGCCGCCCTACCCTGTACCTCCATATGTCTGGCAATATGCAGCCCCTTGGTCTCCCCCGCGCCACATGCTTCCTTCACCATTCCTGCTCCAGACACACGATAACACAGTGCCACCCCACCGTGCATACGATCCCATGCTCCCACATCTTCAACAGTGTTCCCCACCCTCCAGATACCAGAGCTACTACAAGTACAACTCGGATATGTGTACGCTGGTGTAATGTCACGTGGAGTGTATTTCATAGGTGTGACGACTTATTTTTGGATTACTCTTATGTATGTGTGTGTGTGTGTGTGTGTGTGTGTGTGTGTGTGTGTGTGTGTGCGTGTGTGTGCGTGTGCGTGTGCGTGTATGTGTGTGTGTGTGAGCGCATGTGTGTATGAGCGTGTGTGTGTGTGTGTGTGTGTGTGCGTGCGGTAAGAGAATGCGAGACAATACAGCATTATTGGTGTCATCTGCCATGATGGTAACACTTTGCATACTTTTGTGTACGACTGTGCTACTGCACGATCATTTAGTAATTTACCCTTGTGAGGGTGTGAGCATGATTTCGTGGCCTTTATCCTCCTGATTGAACTTCATATTACCTTCGTTTTTACTGTGCTGTGCTTCAGGCTGTCACAGCAACTCTTTGAAAAAGAGACGAGAATTACATTCTTTGTCTTGCCTGAGACAGAGACTCGGTGTGTGCGTGCTCCTTTATTGTGCGCCTTTAACACTTTCGCGACGGGAGGTGACTATATTAGTAATAGCGCTGCAACGCCCACGGACGGGAAGTGACTATTTTAGTATTAGACATACAAGGTACACGACTCGTCATTGCTTCCCGGTTTTTGAAGCTTGCAGTAAATTGAGTTGTTTCCCTTGATACACGTGGTTTTCTCTTCCGGCTTGATCAAATTAGTGCAGATTTGCGTGGTGTTTTCGAACAAAAAAAAGGAATCGAAGGCGAGCCTTGTCACGGGAGGAGATTCTTCGGATGTTGGATCTTGAGGATCCTGTAGATCATGATACATCGTGTCGTTTTAGCCTCAAGAAAGCGATAATAGCAGTGATATTGAGGAAGAACAGTCCCGTTGTTGCTAGTACGAGTCGGCAAACTACACGTGGTGGGGGTGATACTGCTAGACGAACATGTATCTCGGAATCGTGCAGGAGCTATGGGGGCGTGGCAGCACTGATAACAATGGATGGCTGGAGCCTTCAAATCCTTTTGGAATTGTTCATAGGTGTACAGTTGGTACTTTGTTGTGAAAATGTGACTTATATTCAATATGGATTACCTAGACATCATTTGGTGAGTGTTACAGTTTTGTTTCATTTGAGTCAGGATGCTGTGAGTGAATGCGTGATTTGCTTGTTTTTTTCTGTGTACTGTCTCCTTATTTCTGTGTACAATGTTAACAATATTTCAGCTAATTCATAGGTTTTACACCTTGTTTGGTTATAACATTATTTATAATACTTTCTGTTAAAAAATAACTTTTAAAAAAAGCAGTGGAAAATAAAACACACACAAAAAAACGTTAAAAAACACAAATTATCCCCCTTTCACCCCCCTTTCACCCCCCTTTGCTAAAACAAATCGCGTGACAAACTTATAAATAGCACGACTGAACTGGGCATCCATTTTTGAATTAGTACACAAAATTTGGTGGTGATTGGACTTAATTCAAGCTTGCTAGACAGATTTCTTTACAGTTACTGATTTTTGGGAAGTTTCTTGGTGGCAAGCTTGGGCAGGCAGGACGTTAACGCCGTGGCAGTGCTAGTCACAATAGTGTTAATCGGACAAGCTTTAGTGACAGCAGTGTGTTCGGACGGTCAAGCGATTCGCCCTTTTCTATCGGATTGAAAGCGGCTACTGTTTCTGAGCGACAAGTGTGTCAACATTGACTCTTGTGTCAACTGCTTTGTGTCAGACTTGTTAAGAGTCTATTACACTAGTTCTGTAGTTTTAGTTTGGTTCTTTATCATTATAAACGGTAACAGTACCGTTTTATTTTCATTTTCCTGTGTCCTTATTGTGCTAGTCTGCTTTTCGATTTTCTACTTGCTTATTATTTGTTTTCGCCGTTTACTTAGTTTGTCGTCGGAAACAGTTCCTTGTCTCTTTACTAGTTAATTTACGCTTGACGTTGTGTTTCGTAAAGTGTCATATATCATTTTGGTTCCATCACTGTTTTGTATCTCTTGATTATTTTGTTGTCTTGCTTACTTGATAATTAGCTGATTCAGTATCAATAAGTATATTGTTTAATTAAACAAACAAACAAACAAAAAACGCCCCAAAACGCTACTTGAGCTTAAATATGAGTAGCTCTCCTACTACATGGCCAGCAAAACAGGGTCTCCGTGTTGGGCACCTGAACATTAACCATGCTATAAATAAAATCAATGATATTTCTACAATGCTGTTAAATACTGGAACAAGTTTTCACATTTTTGGGATCACAGAATCAAGATTAACACCTCAGATTTCGGATTCTGACGTTGTTATTCCATGTTACAGTACGTTACGCAGAGACCCTCAGCAAAGTAGAGAAACTGGTATACTTTTGTACATAAGTGAATCAATTAGTTATACACGAATAATACACCTTGAGAACTTCGTGGAATCTGTGTGGATTGAAGTTAAGTTGAGAGGAGCACCTCCACTCCTCATAGGATTTTGTTATAGAAATCCCGCAGAGCGAGCAAACTGGTCAGATAACTTTACACAGATGTTAGATGCAGTTCTGCTCGAGTCAAAGGAAACAATTCTGTTGGGAGACTTTAATGTTGATTTGCTCAAACAAAACAAGCAGTGGGTTGATATGATTAACCTCTATAATCTTAAACAAATAGTCAACACTCCCACTAGAGTCACATCATCCAGCAGTACTCTGATAGATCATATCTATGTTACTGATCACCATAATATTGTCGAATGTTGTGTTCCAGCCAATGGTTGCAGCGATCATTTTCCTGTCTGTTTAACATGGTCAAGAAAGGGTGTCAAAATTCCTAAAGTTGGTCACAAGACAATAAAATACCGCTCTTTTTCTCAATTTAACGAAGACACCTTTCTACATGAACTTTGGAATTCCCCACTATCTGATACTTACAATTTTACGGATCCGGACGAAGCCCTAACACATTGGCTTAGTGCCTTCAATGACATATACGATAAACATGCTCCGTGGAGAATAAAGAGAGTTAGGCACATTGTAAAACCTAAATGGTTTGATAATGATTTACAACATGCCATTGACCATCGCGATTTTTTAAAGTCGGTTGGCAAGGAAGAGGAATACAGAGAACAGAGAAATAAGGTAAATTCACTTAAACGAACAAAAAAGATAACATATTTTCGTGACCTAGCATCAAGTTCAAAGCAAAACTCAAAAAATATATGGAAGGCAATAAATGAACTTACGAATAAAAAGGCTGCCAGTCATCCGAGTTGTATCAAGGACATATCTCCCGATGATTTAAACACACATTTTTCCAAAATAGCTGAAAATGTGATTAAAAATGATAAGTCCAAATTAAATGATTTGAAAGTTTTAGAAGAATTTTGCAAATCAAAACAAATTTCATGTCAAGCAAAAATTCCCCTTCTTACAGTACCTGAAGTTTTTCACGCACTTACACACCTCAAGCAAACAGGCACCCGGGGGCTCGATGGGCTTGATGGTAGGATTCTTAAATTGTCAGCCCCCGTAATTTCTGAAACACTTACCTACATTTACAATCTCTGTTTAGACAAAAAATATTTTCCAGTCGCCCTGAAACAGGCTAAAGTCATTCCTCTGTTTAAATCAGGTGACAAAAGAGACCCCTCAAATTATAGGCCAATTTCCATTTTGTCTGTGTTATCAAAACCACTGGAAAAGCATATCAACAAACACATCCTAACACATTTCAACCAAAACAACTTATTCCATCCTAAACAATCAGGATTTAGAGCTAAGCATTCCTGCCACACTGCCTTAATCTCTCTTGTTGATCAGTGGTTGGACAAAATAAACGATAATGAATTCTGTGGTGCCATTTTCGTAGACTTTGCAAAAGCCTTTGACGTAATTGATCACACATTATTGCTCAGAAAATTCGGTTTGTATGGCGTCGGATATGATACTATCAATCTTGTTAGTTCATTCCTCTCTGACAGACAACAGACAGTTCTTACAAACACTAGAGCATCGAGCATGCAAGCTGTAGATTACGGTGTACCACAAGGATCGGTATTAGGACCTCTGCTCTTCTCAATATATGTTAATGACCTCCCCCTTTATATTCAACATTTATGTGAACTTTTTGCAGATGATACCACAATTCACTCCAGTAACAAAAATTTAACTCGCTTATCAGAATCCCTCCAAGGAAGTCTAAACCAGCTGACAGAATGGACTGACCTAAATCATATGTCTCTTAACCCAAAGAAAACCAAATATATGATAATTACAACTAGACAAAAACGACAGAATTTTACCTCAACTGGTCCAGATTTAATGATTGACGGCAATATAGTGGAAAAAGTCGACCATCACAAAGTTCTAGGTGTCCACATCGATAACAACCTGTCTTGGTCAACTCACATTGAACAACTTAGTAAATTAGTGTCAAAGAAAGTGTACCTCTTATCTAGAATTAAACACTTCCTTAATTGTCAAGCCAGGAAGTTATTTTTCACTGCTCATATTCAGTCTATTATTGATTACGCATCCACTCTATGGGACTCTGCAAGTGATAATTCCCTAAAGCTACTCAGCAGATTACACAAAAGAGCGCTAAAAGTAGTATTACTCAAACAGACTACTCTCACCGACTCAGACTACATCAACATAGGGGTCCTACCTCTAAAGTCAAGAATGAATTACAACAAAGGAATAATGATGCATAAAATTATGACAGAAAATGCACCCGAAACCATTTGTTCAAAGTTCTCTTTGAAGAATTCGCACCACTTTATAAAACTAAACACTCCTCTTCCTAGGATAGACCTATTTAAATCAAGTCTTGTTTATTCAGGAAGCAGCCTCTGGAACGCTCTTCCGGACGCCCTGCGGCAATCCACCAACACGGATTCTTTTAGAACCAAATATTCTTTCCATTTAATGAACTCTATGAACAAATAAACTTGATTGGTATGTTTTCTTTGTATACAGTTGTTCATTATCGGAATTATGGTTTATTGTGACAAAATCACGAAGATTTGGCTCTGTAATACATTGTTTTGCTGAGCTAATGTATTGTTGGGTTACTTTCCGTTTATCTTCATTGCTTTACACCCAATTTTGAACACTACCTTATGATCTACAATGCTTCTACATAATGCGCTTCATGTACATAAACTTATATGTTCTACCATTAATGTTTTTATGTAACCTTTTTACATTTAGTCAAGTTTTTTTTCTCTTTTTTTTTTCTTTCCTAGTCGTAGTTCTAGTAAAATAGTTTATTCCCTCTTTAGGGCGAGGGCCAGATGCAAAAAAGCATATCTATGCTTATTCTTGTCACCCTCGAAAAATAAAGATTTGTCATTGTCATTGTCATTGTCTCTCTCTCTCTCTCTCTCTCTCTCTCTCTCTCTCTCTCTCTCTCTCTCTCTCTCTCTCTCTCTCTCTCTCTCTCTCTCTCTCTCTCTCTCTCTCTCTCTCTCTCTCTTTCCCTCCATCCTGTCTGCGCTGAGCCGATGACCCGCAGTTGCTGGTAGGCCTGAATAAGGAAAATTAACACCTCAACTCAAGGCAAAACAACCGATTTATAGATTAGAACCTTTTTTTTTTTGGGGGTGTGGGGGGTGGGGTGGGGTGGGAGGGAGAGGAGGTGCACTCTGTTCAGACATTGTAGCAGCTTTGATGAGTTATCTTGATTGCTTTTTGGCTCACGTAAGTGTAGCCTATGCGATCGTAACTTTGTCTGTCTGTGCGTGTGTGCGTGTGTATGTCTGTGGTAGAAACTTTAACATTTGAAGACGTCACATTATGGCGTACGTCACGCGAAGGAATTACTGAAAGTCTCGGTCATTGTCATTTTGAGCGAGCCGAGACTAGTTGGCAGTCGTGTCCCTGTAAGTTACAGGCTACATGCAGACAGACAGATCTAGATCTATAGTGTCTCGCTTTCTTGCACAGTGTCACCTATGCTTACTGTGTGTGTGTGTATGTGTGACGGAGTGATTGAGTTTGTGTTACTGTTTGTCGATTTCTTACGTGAGCCTTGAAGGCTTCGCCTCTTGTTTTCTACATTGTCATTATCATGTGATTACAGGCACCTGTGGATGTGAAGCAAAATGTTTTGTTTAAAATGCTAAAACATATTATTCTTGTGGTTTTTATAGCTTTTTAAAAAGGCATGATCTATTTTTTTGCTATCAGGAGAGGCCCCAAAATGGCCTTTATAATTCTAAAATTCATTTTCCGTCAGGGGGGCTTCGCTCTTTGTGACTCTCTCCCTCTAAGCGGAGATCAAAGCCAGTGAAAAAAACACATCTCTGAAGCAGTTTTAGCTTGTGCCTCCAAATGACTGCTATACAGTATACAACAACCAGACCCCATCTGACTGCTGTTTTGGGAAACAGTCCACAATTCACTGCTGTACCCCATTTACGTATCATTACATGCTGTTTCTCTTGCAAAACGTGTAAAGCACTACTACTATTTTGCAGCTGATACTGGTAAAATGTTAATACTCTATGATTGTATTGAAACATTATTGTACATAATGCACTCGGACAATTTTTAAACATAATGTGGTTAACTTCTATTTCACCTCAATGGGCGAGGGCGGTATGAATACAAGAGCATTTTAGCATTTCCTATTCTGTTACAGTGTTAAGATAAAGATCTTTTCCTTTCTTTTTTTCCTTTTTTTTTTACCTCAGTTGCATGCAGGCTGTTACTACCCTTCTTATTTGCCTTTTTCCCTTTTTTTTTTAGGCTGGGAGCATCCTTTTTCATAGGTCTTTTTTTCTTTTATCAAACAAATTCTTACATTTTTAAATCAACAGCCTAGATAACGGGTTGACATTTTTTTAAGATAAAGACCAATTCAATTCAATTTAATTCAATTCAATTCAATACAATTATCTCTCTCTCATTCTCAATCTCTCTCTTTCTCTCTTTCTCTCTCTCTCTCTCTCTCTCTGTCTCTGTCTCTCTCGCTCTGTCTCTCTCTCTCTCTCTCTCTCTCTCTCTCTCTCTCTCTCTCTCTCTCTCTCTTTCATTCGTCGTCGTCTGTCTCTGTGACTGAAGCCTTAGAGAATGATGATAAAAACCAATATTTTGATAAATTACCTTCTTTCAATATTTTCAGAATATATTTGTGAAAGCGGGTGTATGGGAGTCCTTATTGAGAGAGACAGTATGATTTTCATTTGTTCTATGAAATTGAAGGTGTATAGTGAACATAAATCAGACTCAACCCATCCGCTGTCAGGGCCGTGAATGCTACTGACTTCTATTTCACCTCACTTGTGAATAAAAAGTCCATGAGTCCTGACAAGATTCCTCCTTACTTGGCCAAATTAGCTCTACCATATATTGTGGAACCACTCACTTATGTGTATAAGAGACAGTGACAAAAGGTCAGGTGTCATGTCTACTGTCCCGAATGACACACGATTGCTGACATTTCACCATTGCCAAAAGAATAAACAAATAATAAATAGGTGGAAAATGAATGTGGAAACTGACTTTGATTGTTGATCAGTATTTTCTATACCACTAACAAATAATCTACTTACACATAGCTGTTTGGCAAATGTATGTTGCATGGGACACACTGACATGAAAGTGGAAGATGTTTTTCCCTCTAGAGAAACTACATATCAAGTTACACTTTTTGTGCTCTTCCATTCCAGTTGGCAATCAATTGTTAACGCATGTTATTAGAAAAAAATAGAACGAAAACAGATTAGATAGAATGAAACATGTACTGGTGATGTCATTTGGGACATACAGACATGAAAACGTCACCTTTTCTCATTGTCTCATAATCTCTGCATAAAGCAAAATAATGTACCTAGTTTATCAAAGAGAGCAAAAGTCATTCCACTCCATAAAGGCGGAAATGTGTCCGACCCGAATAATTTTAGACCCATTTCCTTGTTACCCATTGTATCCAAACCATTGGAAAAACATATTCACAAACATATGCTCGCGTACATTGAAAGCAGAAACCTTTTCCATCAATTTCAATCTGGTTTTCGAACAAATCACTCTTGTCACAGCGCCCTTACCACACTATGCGACACCTGGTTGTCTGCAGCAAATCGATCTGAAATCAGTGGTGCTGTGTTTCTCGACTTTAAAAAGCGTTTGATCTTGTTGATCATTCAATTTTATTGCAGAAATTACAGTTGTATACCAGAAACAGTTCAGTGTGTAACTTATTTGCTTCCTATTTAAAGGACATAACTCAATAAACTGCCCTAAACTGTAAAACATCTACCGAGGAGGCTGTGAAATGCGGGGTGCCTCAAGGTTCAGTGCTTGGGCCGACCTTGTTCTGTCTGTATATCAATGATCTGCTACTGCACATTTCTGATAGTAATGTAAGAAGTGATTATTTTGCTGACGACTCTTCTCTTCATTCAAGTGGAAAATGTGTTCCGGTAATAGAGTCCTCCCCTCAAATAGCTTTACACGATGTTAATAACTTGTGTGGTGCCAATGCTATGCTTGTCCATCAAGTAAAACCAAAAAGTATGGTAATTGCAACCAGACAAAAACATCATTTCTCCACTCAAACTAAATCTTACTATTGGTACGCAATCAATTGAACAAGTTCAAGAACATCGCGTTTTAGAGGTAATTAATTATTGATTGTGAATTCAAATGGCAGGCACAATTACAGCATTTTTGCAAGAAAGTAGCCATGAACGTTTTCCTCCTATCCAAGTTAAATCAATTTACGGACAGAAAGACTCTGGAAATGTTCCACCATGTTCATGTAATGCCTCACATTAATTATGTTTCGGTGCTCTGCGATGGCAGCAGTGATGTCCACTTGAGAAAGTTAGACTCTCTCTATCGTTGCTCAGCTAAACTCATTGTAAAGGATAATTTTTCAACAGATATGAAGTTAAAAATGCTTAACTTTCTTCCACTGGAGAAGCATCTTAAGTTAAAAAAAAGGCCATTTTAATGCATACATGGTATTACGGTAAAGTGCCGATTTACATTACATAATGATTTAACAAGGCTACCGACAGATATGGGTCTGTCAACTTGATCCCACCGATTCCACGAATTGACCTTTATAAGACCAGTCTTGAATGTTTGGATACATCAGTCTGGAATTGACTTCCATCGTCATTCAAGCACTTAAAGTCATTACCAAGTTTTAAACAATGTGTTAAAAAACACTTCATGTCCGAGGAGTGTAAATATGTTTCGATTTACCACACTTAGTATTATGTCAAAAATATGCTGAGCATTTTATAATCTGAACATAGTTTTGTTGTACTATTGCTACATGCTCCATTGCTACCAGCTTGTATGCATAGTTATCTGCATATTATGCATTTGATTTTATGAATAACCACATGTGTATGCTCTTCATGCCTTATCTTCATCATCATCATCATCATCATCATCATCTTCATCATCATCATCATCATCATCATCATCATTATCATCATCATCATCATCATCATCATCATCATCATCTTTATCATCACGAGTTTAGGTTTTACGACCTCCTTTTGTTGTTAACCTTTTGTGTTTTGCATTCTTTTTTTTTCATTTTTTTTTTCATTGTGTGTCTATGCGTCCCAAGGACAGATTGTAAAAAAAGGTGAAGCCTTAAATCTTAATCCTTGTTAAATAAAGTTCAATTCAATTCCATTCCATTCAATTCAATTCAATTCTTCTGCGTTTGTGGGCTGAAAGTGAAACTCCCTCGTACACTCGTGTTTTTGCACGAGTAGATTTTTACGTGTATGACAGTTTTTACCCCGCCATTTAGGCAGCCTTACGCCGCTTTCGTAGGAAGCAAGCTGGGTGTTTTCGTGTTTCTATAACCCACCGAACTCTTACATGGATACAAGATATTTCCACATGAAGGGGGGTAAGGTACCAGCAGGTCTGCACATAAGTTGACCTGGGAGATCGGAAAAATCTCCACCTTAACTCACCATGCGCGGCCGGGATTCGAACTCACGACCTACCGCTTTGGTGGCCGGCGTCTTACCACAACAGCCATTGTGCCTGTCTACAACTAGATAAGCTGATTTTTTTTTGATTTTTTTTTAATGAATAACGCTTTATTTTCTGATTTCAAATGCATTTAGGATATATGGTCATTATTCTTTAGCCTTTCTACAATGATGTCAGTAACGTTGCGCAGGGAATCCTACGTTCAGAAGATTGTTATTTTGCTTGTTTTCCGCAAATCCTGGCAACAATTGCTGAGTCTGAGTCAATTCAAGAAGCTTTCTCATGACTTGTACATGGTTACATGTTGCTAAATTTCACAATGTGAAGAGTCTTGAAACCAATTGTTAAGACTGAAAGAATTAAAGACATACGGAATATGTAAAATAACTGAAAAATGCAAAATATCGCCTTTTCCATTTGTCCAACAAAACTAAAACATTTCTCAACGCCTTTATCATATTAATAAGCATAGGAAATGACACTAAATGTGCCCACAAACACCAAGTATGAGCAAAAATGTGTGAAAATCCCTATTTCATTGTCAGCCATTTTGTTTTCAATATGGCGGCCAAAATATTAGTGGAACAAAGGTGACATCCCATCTGGAGATGATGACGGACATCTAATTGAAGCATCCAGATGGGATGTCAGCTTTTAACAAGCAAGGTTGACCAAGTTCACCATGTCCGACTGGAGCTATTTGTCTACCACAACAAAACTATGCCTTGCATAGAAAACGTTTGCTAACGTTCTGAGGCGTTCTGCCTATGCAACGCACCCCTGATGATTGAACTTGCTTTTTCTCAACAAAAGTTTGTTTTCACGATGTTGGCCATTTTAAGTCATTTTGGGGGTATCTCCGAACATGGGCCATAACTCCGTCAAAAATATATGTCAAGGTCTGATATTCTCAGATCACGTTCTAAACATAGCAATCTGTCAAATAAAATCAAAAAACTTCAAATCAATAATTGTGTCCATAGTGTCCCTTTTCGCAGAAATCACAATTGGCAAAACTTTGCAACTTTGACATACAGGAAGAAAGTCAAACCAATTATCTACCCTCAACAAATTGTTTTGTTTCGCTACCTTTGCTTATTGCGCGTGGTATGCTATTCATACTGATGCAGGTGTCGATCGAAAGAGCGGTCAAAACGGGACGTTTTGCGTCCATTGTTATGGGTATCATGTCAAAAAGCGCTACATTTTGCAATGACTTTGTCGATTACTTTGACACTTTCAGAATGTTTTACCAACATACTAGAGATACTTCATGCGAAAGTTCGGATCGTGACGGTTGTTTTATCAGATGTGACGCAATGTTTCGGAAAATGTTGTTAAACTCGTCACAGGATTGATACAGATTCTGTCTAAGTTTCATGTGCGTGTAGCCGCTGGCATCACAAGTGAATGAAATACTACAAGTAGATAACACTGTTCATTGGCTCTATCGACGCCCGTTTGTAACCGCTTGCTTCCCTTTACATGATAAACCGCCCATAGATCGTCGTTCTCTCGAACTTGCTCCTTAGTGTGTCATCGATAATAGAGGATTTTGGGTAGTTTCATGCAATGACGTCATCGCCTTTCGGCGATTGGTCAATGCATTATGTATCAATGATAATGTCGGTCACGCTTGAAATTATTGCTACTTGATATTGCTTTCCAAACTTATACAAAGTGACAGGGAGCGTAGGGTCAGTTATGAACGGAACTAGCCCCGAACAGTGAGATATAGAGAACAATACTCAAATACGAACGGAGAGACTCGAAAATCGAGTCAGTTGTTGCCACGCTCGAGAACTCAAGTGTAATATTTGAAATAAAAACCTCCCTCGACAAAAGTCCGACAGAATAGCTGGTAACACGCTCGACAATAGCGCTAGTTCTTACTTTTTGTGGTCCCGGGTTCGATCCGCTTCGACGGCAATCCTTTTTTTTTTAACTCGTAATTCTTGTATTATATTCGTTTGCTTCATTCCAAACGTTTTGGATTATAAAATGAATCGAACTAATAAAAAGTTGCATAATTATTGAGTACTTCCACCGGAACAATATCATCCCCAGAACTACACATTCATGTTTTACATTTAGTCAAGTTTTGACTAAATGTTTTAACATAGAGGGGGAATCGAGACGAGGGTCGTGGTGTGTGTGTGTGTGTGTGTGTGTGTGTGTGTGTGTGTGTGTGTGTGTGTGTGTGTGTGTGTGTGTGTGTGTAGAGCGATTCAGAGTAAACTACTGGACCGATCTTTATGACATTTTACATCGTCGCGATATAACCTTCGTGGTTGAAAACGACGTTAAACACCAAATAAAGAAAGAAAGAAAGACATTTTACATGAGAGTTCCTGGGTATGATATCCTCAGATTTTTTTCATTTTTTGGATAAATGTCTTTGATAACGTCATATCCGGCTTTTTGTAAAAGTTGAGGCGGCACTGTCACATCCTCATTTTTCAATCAAATTGATTGACATTTTGGTCATTGAGTTTTCAATCAAATTGATTGAAATTGTGGCAAAGCAATCTTCGACGGAGGCCGGACTTTGGTATTGCATTTCAGCTTGGTGGCTCAAAAATTAATTAATGTCTTTGGTCATCAAAAATCTGAACATTGTACTTAAACTTATTTTTTTTATAAAACGATCCAAACTTACGTTCATCTCATTCTTCTTCATTTTCTGATTCCAAAAACATTACCCGCTATTACGAGCTAGTCGTGTGACAGAGAGTTTTCTTGCACACGAGACTGTAGATGTTTCACGACGGCTTTAGCCAGAGTGAGACATCAGCAGTCGAGTGTGCAAGAAAACTCTCTGTCACACGACTAGCTCGTAATGGCGATTATGTCTCACAGCATAGGCATAGACAGATATATTCGAGTTTTGGGGGACGAAATCACAGGCACAAAACCAGACTGACAACACAATTGCCTTTTCACACATACCGCACACACGCATTTTCTGGTTGAATGTATTCAACTAAGTAACAACCAACGTTTCTGAACCTTTTAATGATTAAATACACTTTTTGTTTAACCAAACAGCGACAACGAACGAAATCTAAACACACAAACACACGCGCGCACTAACACAGGTTGAATTTAAGGCGCGAACGAACACGGAGGATTTTTGTAGGTCACGTCGTGGGAAAGTCCACCCAAATAGTTTCGCAGGGGAACTGGTTGGCTCACGAAGTGTAGCCTATGCGATCGTAACTTTGTCTCTCTGTGCGTGTGTGTGTGCGTGTGTGTGTGTGTGTATGTCTGTGGTAGAAATAGAGAATACTACATGGCTTGCTGTGTCGTACCAGATTTACACGAGTTGTTTTTTTAAATATTGAACTGCGAGCGAAAGCGAGCTGTTCACTATTTGAAAAAGCAACGAGTGTAAATCTGGTACGACACAGCAAGCCATGTAGTATTCTGTTTATCCTACATACTGTACTTACGTGTATTTTACTGAAAACGTCCCGCAGTCGAGGCAGCCACATTGAAGACGCTTGATTTCGAACCTCGATCTCTTCTAAAGCCTCGTGCAATCTATTACGTCAAAGCAAAGAAACGTCACTCTGGAAAGTGTGGCGTGACCTGTTTGTTCCAACAATTAATCGAGGGGAATTAACGAGGGCATTTTTTTTCTGCTACAATGACGTTTGTCTCGGTGACTTTGGCATCATTAGTAGTGGCAAAAAACAGGTCCCTGCCAGACTTGCTTGACATGACCTCATTTACATGATATACACACGTGTGATTTGAACGATTATTATCTCATGAGTATCTCTCTCACGTATGTAGGATAAACTTTAACATTTCCGAGTCTATGTGTGAGTGGTTATCCAAGACTGGATAAAGCTCGCATAAGATTACGTCACGGTCAAAAGTGTTTGACGTCAATTAATGCATCATGACGGCATGCCTCCCTGTAGTCTTTCTCTCTCGCGTGGTGTGTGTGGTCTCGGTCATTGTTATTTTGAGCGGGCCGAGACTATTTGGCAGTCGTGTCCCTGTAAGTAGGCTACATGCAGACAGACAGATCTAGATCTAGTGTCTCTTTCTTGCACAGTGTCACCTAAGCTTACTGTGTGTGTGGGTGTGTATGTGTGACGGAGTGATTGAGTTTGTGTTACTGTTTGTCTATTTCTTACGTGAGCCTTGAAGGCTTCGCCTCTTGTTGTGATTATATCGTTCATTTTCTCACAGTGATGTTAATGTTGTTGATGGTGCAGTTTTGGAAGACAATATTCCTTATCTGGGGCACACTTTCGTCTATTGGTTCGTGTATCTCATCAAAGAAACAGTCGAGTGTTTCGTAATCCGAACCTGCCATCACCGTCGGTGCACCTTGGACCTGCCTGACTGTCTGCGTGCGTGTCAGGGAAGAAGACGAAGCCTCAATTGCCAAAGCGTCACCCATCTGTAGCTTCTGGGCATCTGATGTACGTTGGTATGTGGTGAGCGCGCTGACGCTTCGATGACGGTCACAGCCATGATTTCTGCAGGCGTGAAGCTGGATTGATGCAGGACAGTGGCACTTGTGGCCCAGATCGAGTGATTTGTGTATACTTGACTCAGACCGCAGGATTTGCTCAGACGGGGGAGGAACTGGGACATTGAGTTTACACCGATTGGTTTCTTCGCATACCAAACCGGCGAATATGTAGAAAAAGTATCCAGGGGATACACCCAAAGACAACCGGGTGCGTTGGCGAGGAGTTGTTGCGGCCCTATGCTCCACAGGGAGTCTACAGGAATAAGTCAAGTAAGTCACACCCAAAGACGGTCGCAGTCGGGGTTGAGGTGGCTGATATACTGCCTGAAAGAGTCCCCGGGGCACGAATCTGTCAGAGTCGCTGGCATGAATCCGGTGACGAATGCCGTGTCGTGTTGGTGATTTTTGGTAAGTTCGTCGGGGATTTTGCACACATACTCTCTGTTTGTTGTTGCGTCTGTTTTGATTCGGAACGTGGTTTTGGTCATGGAATGCATGTTTTCTGCACCCCTTCTTGAAAAGTAATACCGCACGTCGAACTGTACCTTGTTCGCTAGCCCCGTTGGTGTCGCCGTGTTCATGTACATGCTGTGGTACAGCTGTTGCCTGTCGGCTTCGGCCATGGGTTCGTAGTGGGTGGTGTTCCCTTTGCCTTGTTGCTTGAGTTCTTTGACAGCCGCCTTGAACTATTCGTTAGCAACGGAAAAATCAGAATCCCGAACAATATCGAAGTCGTTGTTGTGCGGTGGCGACTTCAGGTGGCGATTCAGACCGTACCGGATCCCTTCCAGTGTTTTTCGTTTATACAAGTCGCCACTTTCAGATCTAGCTTCCATATAGAAAGAGCCAAGAGTACTGTTCAGTTCATTTTTCGACATTGCTTCAAAATCCTCACCTTTTCCCTTTTCTTTCAGATAATGGCGAAAGATCCGCACGGAACTGTCTGTGCACCTTTTTGCTGTTACTGGTGTTAGGTTCTATCTTTTCTTGGTAATTTCGTCCTCTGTGTAGGTAGAAAAATTGAACAACTCTACAATTAATCCCCAGTTATCAAACAGAAAGTTGTGCCTTTCCTAAACCTTGAACTTACAACCGTGAGAGAAGAATTTCCTCATAAAGTGTTTGCTTCGAATTGGGCAAAAAGATACAACTCTGCACCTAATCCCCAGCTATCAAACAGAAAGTTGTACCTCTCCTAAACCTTGAACTTGTACCTGTGAGAGAGAAATTTCCTCATAAAGTGCTTGCTTGGAATTAGGGAAAATGGTACAACTTTACAATTAATACCAAGTTATCAAACTCCCAGAGATGGATAACATCTGTCTCCACTACGACACCGTAAATTGACCAGTCTCTAGCAACAGACGCTGGAACGATATAACTAATCCTTCCAGTGCCAGGGCATTTCCGTTTCAACTGAGACACCGCAGCTATAAGGGTATCAAGTCACACACGCGGATACGCAACAGCTAAATCCTACAGCAATAGGTATTTCCGGCACTTGCCATCCCTCAAACCCAATCAAGGGACGAGCCGGGAAAGGAAAGGAAGAGACTGAGGCCGGCACATTCCTAAGCCTCCTCCCCAACTGTTATGTCTGCACATTGGCACTAAACCCAACTAAGCAATATTTCGACGGTCTGCTCATCCCCTCACATTCCCGCATCAAAGGGACACGGGATACCACCCCACTATCCGTGGTCAAAGTGCATTTGTCACTATACAGTTCTCTCCCAAATCATGGGCAGACACTCCAAAACAAAACTCCGCATCAAAAGGAGGAAACAAACCAGACTTTCTAATGAGAAAGAAAAGAAAATCAACAACAACTTGACACGAGCCAAACAATTCGTGATCAACCTGTCAAATGTGCCACTCTCGGATGGACAATATCTGGGCCTAGAAAAAGGCCTCAAATTCATACCAACGCCTACAATTGATCCCCTGTCATCAAACAGAAAGTTGTGCCTCACCTAACCTTGAACTTACACCTGTGAGAGAGAAATTTCCTCATAAAGTGTTTGCTTCGAATTAGGGAAAATGAACAACTCTACATTAATCCCCTGTCATCAAACAGAAACTTGTGCCTCACCTAAACCTTGAACTTACACCCGTGAGAGAGATATTTCCTCATAAAGTGTTTGCCTCGAATTAGGGAAAATGAACAACTCTACAATTGATCCCCTGTCATCAAACAGAAGGTTGTGCCTCACCTAAACCTTGAACTTACACCCGTGAGAGAGAAATTTCCTCATAAAGTGTTTGCTTCGAATTAGGGAAAATGAACAACTCTACATTAATCCCCTGTCATCAAACAGAAACTTGTGCCTCACCTAAACCTTGAACTTACACCCGTGAGAGAGATATTTCCTCATAAAGTGTTTGCCTCGAATTAGGGAATATGAACAACTCTACAATTGATCCCCTGTTATTAAACAGAAAGTTGTGCCTCACCTAAACCTTGAACTTACACCCGTGAGAGAGAAATTTCCTCATAAAGTGTTTGCTTCGAATAAGGGAAAATGAACAACTCTACAATTAATCCCCTGCCATAGCAGCCCATCGGTCTTTTACTGATCAATAGTGCTGATAACACGAATGAATCGACTCGACACGCAACACGATCACTCAGCCGCAACGGAGAGCGAGGGACACAATTTCGCGCCCCAACTATCACAACCCCCCCCCCCCCCCCCCCACGGCAACTCCGCCCACCACGCCATCAGAGCCCCATTACACGTATCAAAGACGCTACGCCCAGCCACTCGGAGCCTTGCTTGACACACGCTAGCCAACCCACGGGCGGAATTTGGCCCCACCAAGAAGATCGCAGAACAACTCTGACGAGATTGTCTATAAAAACAGACAGAGTCAACTACAAGCCATGCAGGTTAACCTGAAACCAGCAAAAGAAAGGGTGATCCCCATCTTGGACAAACTGCAGGAAAACTTCAAATGCAGAATGAGTCTCACCACTGCAAAGCAATCGCTTATTCTCGCAATCGAGAAGGACCGGTGTGTACCCTTCCTTAAAGGGACCACTGAGTTCAACCCAACAATGAACGGCTCTACTGCCAGAATACATGAGCTTATAGAGACCAGTTTCAGGATACCATAAGGGAAAACAAAATATCCCTCCAACACCAGTAAGCCTCAGTCACTGAGGACATATGGGTAACAAACCACCAGTACATGCAAGTACACCCTAACAAGGGAAATTAATAATAGTCATCTATAAATGATTATTCTCAATCGAGAAACAAAATGATGAGGATATGGGTTTGAATAGTTGTCCCCTGACGAGGCTACCTTTCAGTTTCCCCAGAACACCTCTATAAAATCACAAAGAAGTTATCCTAACAATTTGAAACTGTAAATATTGCCGAAAAGTACCATCTTTGGGAGAGGTATTTAGGGATCTCTGGGCTGCCTACTGCATTTGCCGGGTTTGGCAGACCTTTGATTTTTACCCCCCGCGGACTACGGTCATTGTGAAAAAAATACGGTGCTTTCAGTTTCATTCTATGAATTCCACAGCTTGACTAAATGTAGTAATTTCGCCTTACGCGACTTGTTTTATGTTCCGCATGTTTTTAGGAATCCTTGTGCCAGATCATTATTTTGACTCATATGTTTCAAATGCACAACAGTTGCAAGCTGTTCTCATAAAACCTAAAACCAAAATTTCAGACTGTCTTTATAACTGTCTGTTTTTATTTTCCTTTGAAGACATAACAGGTAGACAAAGCACACACAAACACACACACGAACGCACGCACGCACATACACACACACACACACACACACACACACACGCACGCACGCACACACACTTAGGCTCGCGGGAAGCCGCAGACAGTGCAGCCACGGTGACCAAAAGCGAAAGCTGCCACATGCATGCATCCATCAGTTTTACAGGATGATAGCAGCAGCGTGCAATTATAGCAACGATAACATTAGATGGCCTGAGAGGTTGGTTTAAACAAAACTTTATTCAATTTTAATCATGACAAGAACAATGCATGGATGATTACATACTCAAGCATATAATGCTTATTTTAAGCAATCATAGCAATTACAAAACAAAGGTTAGCATGAGGGGTTCCTCTGGCTATGTTTAATGTCTGGAAGTTCCACAGGAATGTGGCCGAGTTTTTACGGGGGAGCATCTAGTATTCCATGACTCTGTGATAGCACCAGTTCAATGATTGAATTGAAAAAAAGAGTGACCTCTGAATTGTTGTGCTTTGTGCGATACGTGACTGCAAATTCAACAGCGAGAAATTAAATCAGGATTGCGTCATGGTGTGTTTTGTATGCAAGAATTACATTGTTGTATTTGGAAAGGAAAGACTGGGGGCATTGCTGTGGGTACACCAATTTCGAGCGTAAAATAATCAGATTTAAAAATTCAACATGTTCATGTTTAACGTCTGTTGCACTAGTAAAAAGACGGCTTGTCTATCTTAACCTCGTAGGGTTGGCAATGGCATTATCTAGGGGCTAGTCTAATTAAAAAATGGCAAGCCCACCAGGCGACTATTTTGACACTTACTCATGAAAAACATATTATGCTTTGCTTTCAGTTACCTGTGTGGACGATTTCGACTTGACTTGTCCAGATCCCTGGAAAAATGGAACAGTTCAAACGCTGGTGTGTATTATTCCATTAAACAAGTTAAGTTCCCCTGTGCCATGCGATCTCAACGTCAACATAGTTGTATTTCGAGTCATCATAGGTTTAAGCAACAAACTCTCTTGCCTAGTCACAAACATTAACACCGCATGTAATAACACCAACATCCTTGCGGATACCTGTGGGTGTCAGAGTAACGATGGAACTGACATCACAATCGTCTACAAGATCAACGCTGTGAGAAATGTGCACGAAAACGCAGGGTGGGACTGTCAACCCCAGTGTCTTGATGCGTTTGGAAATATTGCTATTCAGGCGAGAAATACATCAGCATGCTTTCAAACAAGGTTCGGTAAGTAGAATTCTTTGACATCTTTTGTGTGTGTGTGTGTGTGTGTGTGTGTGTGTGTGTGTGTGTGTGTGTGTGTGTGTGTGCGTGTGTGTGTGTGTGTGTGTGGGTGTGTATGTGTGTGTGTGTGTGGGTGTGTATGTGTGTGTGTGTGTGTGTGTGTGTGTGTGTGTGTGTGTGTGTGTGTGTGTGTGTGTGTGTGTGATTCCCAGAAAACTACTGAACAGATCTCAATCAATCTTGATAAACAAATTATTCCAGATGATACCCCCAAACTTGTTTTCTGTTTGTTGATACATGTCGTTTGTGATATTTCAACAAAAGTGGATGCGGCAATGAAGCAATTGCATTTTTTTTCAATCAAATGGAATGCAATTTTGGTCAAAAGGTGTTTAACAAACTCTTTTTTCACTAAGACTATGGATTGCACTCAATCTTGGAAGCTTAATAATTAAATAATTAGTTTCTCATTACAATGTTCATAAAAAACTGATTTTCTCTAACTGATTTCAAAATGATTACAGAGAGATTACACAATGTTCTATTTATAACTCACGTTGGGAATCCCGAGAGACTTTCTTTGTTTAGTGGGGCACTTACGGGAAGCCGAGACCACCTGAGTGCCCCACTAAACAAAGAAAGTCGCGAGGGATTCCCAACGTAAGTTACAATTGAACATTGTGTATTTTCTTTAGTACACTTTTAATGCGGTAAGACGTGTGTTGTTATGTTTTAGACACATCACTGTGTCTGTTTACATCCCATACAGGGCCTCAACGCCTAATCCGGAAGTCTGTGGTCAATGGGTGTGTTTTGTACATCCGAGATTGAATGAAGTCCGATCATTTGATGTCATATTTGTCAGCTTCTGTTGTAATCTGTGCTTACATTATTGAGGTTATACGGAAACACTCTGGAGAACAAAACAAACAAGAGGATTTTTGTTTACTCTTGCAAGACTGCAACATCGGCCAAACATGACGTATTTTGGAAACAAATGTAATGTTGCAATTTGTTTCGAACATTTGACGTCACGAGTTCCAAAGTCGGTCTGCTGGCAAATGTGTGTCGCGACATTTCAATGTGCTGTCGTTCACACAGTTCTAGAGATCATTTATTGTGGCCGGGCGGCGAATTTGCGATTCCTAAACGCCCCACTGAACAACTGACATCACATGTCGCTTCGGTCTTTTCCGGAGGAACACCGCGTGTACATAATACACACTTCGATCGCGTAGCACTGCCATTGCACATTTTCGCAACGAAAACCGTGCCACTGTTTCGGTTCATCTTGGTGTGTTAAATCTGAAAGCAATATAAGTGATCGAACAGTTAAAAACATATCACGTTACTAAACTGTAGCTCAGTGTTTCAGTGTGACGTGGAAGTGTTCACATATATATCTGCTGTATCAGGCAAGCCGATTTGGTTTCACCTGAACGACTGCAAGAGGCGAGGGCAAACCGCTGTATTGTTCAGAAATGGTGTTCCCTTTGATATTTAAGTGGACATTTAACTTCAAATGCAACCTTTCTCAGCCGTAGAGTTTGTAACAGAACCTTCATGCGCGAGAAACGTCACATACTTGTACGACGGAGTAACCCTAAAATGCCTTCACTTTTGTAGCCCTGTCTGTCAGTTGCTGTCGTAGCCTAGTGGTTTGTGCTCCAGCTTGAAGGTCAGCTGACTCGGGTTCGACTCCCTTCCTGGTTACAGTTTTTTTGTGTGTCTTGTTTGCTTTATTTTTGTCATCTATTTTGTGTCCTTAACTCCACCCTTCAATTTTTAAAAAATCATTTCCCCGAAAGCGGTTTAGCACGGTGGTATGTTATGATTAAAACGCGATTACACAAAGCTCACATGTGCACGGTCTGCAAACTAAACGGCGTGGGCTCACCGAATTAGCCAATAACAAGCACACATATTAAACCGCAGCGCAAAGCGTTAACATTAGTACAACTTGAAGAAATCAATATAGTTACCAGAAACAAAACCGTGCTTCGTACCGAACAGTTCGACAGTGACTGACCTACTGATCAAACCGCACCTCTCGCTTGTGACAGTCGCTCATGATACAACCATTTTTTTGCCGAGTCTGAAATTGATCTTCATAAAACTATGTGTAAGTGTAACAAAAGAAAAAAACTAATTTCTTTCATATTGCCAAAATAATAACTTTAGTAACTGATAATCAAGGTGGCATCGCCGAATGACTGCAAGTGCAACGCGATCGAAGTGGCACGCGGTGTTCCTCCGGAAAAGGCCGAAGCGGCTGTGACGTCAGTCGTTCAGTGGGGCGAAAGTAAGTACTTGTTGTAGGAACTGTCGTTTCCGTTCAGTTTTTAACGTTCACAATCACTATTGCTTGTCGCTTTTAGATCTCACAAGCAGAAACACTCTGCAGCCAACTGAAATGTCACAGCGTTCAAGGTTTCATTTCTTAGATGCATTTTAGTTGTAAATGGACGCAATTCAAGCAATATCCCTTTTTTTCCAGATCCATGATGATCAATATAGGTGGTATGAAATTATTCCAATGTTACTAGACTGGAGATTTTGTTTCAACCGGTGACAAATCTCCTTTTCCTTGGAGTGCCATTGTTGTGTCCAAGCCAAGCGTTTGAAGATTCGTGCGCAGCTAAAATTAGACGTACAGTGAATTTTGACGAGTTTTTGACCACGAGTGCGCATGCTCAGATATTTACTAAACGTTTTAGCTCTTCAAAGCGCATGCTCAGATATTCACACAATGGTTTCCTGGATTTTTCCACAGCTTTACACCATCTTTTACCTTATATGGAGATTAAAAAAGACGTGTTTGACCATACAAGGAACATAAATTGCAGTCAAAGAGTGTACTAAATTGTATTCTCTGTCATCTTCTAAATAAAGAAAAGTGTACATATGTTGTGTTTGGATTGAAAACAAACCACAACAAGTCGCATAAGGCGAAAATACAACATTAAGTCAAGTAGCTGTCGAACTCACAGCATGAAACGGAACGCAATGCAATTTTTCAGCAAGACCGTATACTCGTAGCATCGTCAGTCCACCGCTCATGGCAAAGGCAGTGAAATTGACAAGAAGAGCGGGGTAGTAGTTGCGCTAAGAAGAATAGCACGCTTTTCTGTACCTCTCTTCGTTTTAACTTTCTGAGCGTGTTTTTAATCCAAACATATCATATCTATATATATATATGTTTTTGGAATCAGGAACCGACAAGAAATAAGATGAAAGTGTTTTTAAATTGATTTCGAAAATGTAATGTTGATAATGATTTTTATATTTTTTTTATTTTCAGAGCTTGTTTTTAATCCAAATATAACATATGTATATGTTTTTGGAATCAGAAATCTATGGAGAATAAGATGAACGTAAATTTGGATCGTTTTATAAAACAATATTTTTTTTACAATTTTCTGATATTTAATGACCAAAGTCATTAATCAATTTTTAAGCCACCAAGCTGAAATGCAATACCGAAGTTCGGGCTTCGTCGAAGATTACTTGACCAAAATTTCAACCAATTTGGTTGAAAAATGAGAGCGTGACAGTGCCGCCTCAACTTTCACAAAAAAGCCGGATATGACGTCATCAAAGACATTTATCAACAAAAATGAAAAAAAAATTCTGGGGATATCACACCCGGAAACTCTCATGTAAAATGTCATAAAGATCGGTCCAGTAGTTTAGTCTGAATCGCTTTACACACACACACACACACACACACACACACACACACACACACACACACACACACACACACACACACACACACATACACCACGACCCTCTTCTCGATTCCCCCCCTCTACGTTAAAACATTTAGTCAAAACTTGACTAAACATAACAAAAAGCAGATAGATCTATGCAAATTAATTTAATTTTGCCTGTGAAACCGAGACTTTTTTTTTCATTATATTTAGTCAAGTTTTGACTAAATATTTTAACATCGAGGGGGAATCGAAACGAGGGTCGTGGTGTATGTGCGTGTGTGTGTGTGTGTGTGTGTGTGTCTGTCTGTGTGTGTGTGTGTGTAGAGCGATTCAGACTAAACTACTGGACCGATCTTTATGAAATTTGACATGAGAGTTCCTGGGTATGAAATCCCCGAACGTTTTTTTCATTTTTTTGATAAATGTCTTTGATGACGTCATATCCGGCTTTTCGTGAAAGTTGAGGCGGCACTGTCACGCCCTCGTTTTTCAACTAAATTAGTTGAAAGTTTGGTCAAGTAATCTTCGACAAAGCCCAAACTTCGGTATTGCATTTCAGCTTGGTCAGTTGGTGGCTTAAAAATTAATTAATGACTTTGGTCATTAAAAATCTGAAAATTGTAAAAAAAAATAAAAATTTATAAAACGATCCAAATTTACGTTTATCTTATTCTCCATCATTTGCTGATTCCAAAAACATATAAATATCATATATTCGGATTAAAAACAAGCTCTGAAAATTAAATATATAACAATTATTATCAAAATTAAATTGTCGAAATCAATTTAAAACAAGTCGCGTAAGGCGAAAATACAACATTTAGTCAAGTAGCTGTCGAACTCACAGAATGAAACTGAACGCAATGCCATTTTTCAGCAAGACCGTATACTCGTTGCATCGTCACTCCACCGCTCATGGCAAAGGCAGTGAAATTGACAAGAAGAGCGGGGTAGTAGTTGCGCTAAGAAGGATAGCACGCTTGTCTGTACCTCTCTTTGTTTTAACTTTCTGAGCGTGTTTTTAATCCAAACATATCATATCTATATGTTTTTGGAATCAGGAACCGACAAGGATTAAGATGAAAGTGTTTTTAAATTGATTTCGACAATTTAATTTTGATAATAATATTTATATATTTAATTTTCAGAGCTTGTTTTTAATCCAAATATAACATATTTATATGTTTTTGGAATCAGAAAATGATGGAAAATAAGATGAACGTAAATTTGGATCGTTTTATAAATTTTTATTTTTTTTTACAATTTTCAGATTTTTAATGACCAAAGTCATTAATTAATTTTTAAGCCACCAAGCTGAAATGCAATACCAAAGTCCGGGCTTCGTCGAAGATTACTTGACCAAAATGTCAATCAATTTGGTTGAAAAATGAGGGCGTGACAGTGCCGCCTCAACTTTCACGAAAAGCCGGATATGACGTCATCAAAGACATTTATCAAAAAAATGAAAAAAACGTTCGGGGATTTCATACCCAGGAACTCTCATGTCAAATTTCATAAAGATCGGTCCAGTAGTTTAGTCTGAATCGCTCTACACACACACACACACACACACACACACACACACACACACACACACACACACACACGCACAGACACACACACATACACCACGACCCTCGTCTCGATTCCCCCCTCGATGTTAAAACATTTAGTCATAACTTGACTAAATGTAAACACTTTCATCTTATTCCTTGTCGGTTCCTGATTCCAAAAACATATAGATATGATATGTTTGGATTAAAAACACGCTCAGAAAGTTAAAACAAAGAGAGGTACAGAAAAGCGTGCTATCCTTCTTAGCGCAACTACTACCCCGCTCTTCTTGTCAATTTCACTGCCTTTGCCATGAGCGGTGGACTGACGATGCTACGAGTATACGGTCTTGCTGAAAAATGGCATTGCGTTCAGTTTCATTCTGTGAGTTCGACAGCTACTTGACTAAATATTGTATTTTCGCCTTACGCGACTTGTTTCGTTTACTTTATGATCCCAACGCTGGGAAATGCGGGCGGCTTCCCCCCAGTGGAAAGATAGAAGCAACAAAGTTACGCTACCCTGGTGTGTGAGTGTTAAAGGACAAGTCCAAGGTTTTGAAATATCTCCAAAAGCTTGAATATCGGATGCCAAATGTTATAAACATCTCAGGAAAAATATTTTAAAAATTATTAAAAATTTTGTTGTTGTTGTAATTGAACATTTATTATTGGTGGGCTAACCAAGACAAGCCGCCTGGGGTCATGTTGTGGTCACGTGATTTTTGGTTCACTGTGACGTCGGTTCACTGTGACGTCACAGTGTTTGTTTTGGTTCAACCAGCGTGGTGTTCATGCATACATACATGTGTAAAAGTGATAACTGGGTCCGGAAGAATGCCTCGTAGGTGTGCAGCCGCAAACTGCAAAAACACGCAAACAACAAGCGGCATTTCCTTCCACAGATTTCCTACCAAAAACCTAAGTTTGTTATCGAAATGGGAGATGTTTCCACAGCTAAAGCGTGCGCATTAAAAGTGTCTGGCAAAAGCAGGTTCATTTGCAGTGAACATTTCGTGCAAACCGACTTCATCAACTTTGAGCAAAACAGGTTGGGGTTTCAACCGAAAAGAGTATTGTCGCGATTGGCAATACCCTCCGTTCAAAGCTGCTTGAAGGTCAGTGTACTTTGATTGTAGATGTTGTAGATGTTTTTTGTTTTGACCATGCACCCACATATTGGTGCGCAGCAAATGTGAATTGGTGCAGATTAGTGTGTCTTGGTCCGGCTATTACTGCTTGATTACAAAGATGATGTATTGACGTCGAAGCGCCACAGGCAACACTGTTGCATAACGGTCTGAGCTGAGCTGTGGAAAATGGGGGCTGGGCAGGAACAAGAGCGGGTGGGGGTGATAGGGGTGGGGGGTGGCGCGGCAGATTAAGAGTAACGCGTTGTCAGTTTTTTTGTGTGTGGAGACATTACACAATATATGTGCCAAGCGTGGGGTAAATATGATCGCAAACTCCAAATGTAAATCCATTACATTGACAGTGTTTGCTTGAATTGTAATTCACTATGTATAAAATATCTACTGTAAGCGTGCAGCTTTTGCTACTGAAAGACGAGAGATGTGAGAATCGTGCATGTGATTTGTCTGCATTGACTGAGACACGTAAAACCAACTTATGTGTTGAAACTTACGCATGGATACACACATGATAATATCCATACGTCTTTCAGTGGGTATTTCAATTTTCAATGTTCTGAATAGGTCAATAGACAATACCAGACCAAGCATACTTTCAAATCAGATTATCATTAGACTAAGTGTCTTTCTTCTTTTACTTCCAGAGGAAAAGGGAATTGTCACGATTCCCAACGGCAAACGATGAGAACAAAAGGACACTCCATAACAAGCCCTGCTGTACTTGCCGCTGTCACGAAAAACCGCCAGTCATCAAAATATGTGCCTGTGCACAGACAGTCAACCCACAGCAATGTGAAAGGTGTACGTACACACACACACACACACACATTGATACACACACACACACACACACACACATGTACACACACACACAAACACACACACACACACACACATGCGCGCTAAATATAGAATTTCATGTTTTTATTATGAGCATGAAAGTTGCAAAGGATGAAGTGTTCTTTCTGTTTTAAAGGGTCACAAACTGATGATAAGGTACACCCAGCACCTCTTGTTCACATGAAAAAGGTTGATTTCTGCCAGCAGACGGATCCTGAAGAACCCAAAGGAAACCGACAACCGCTAGCAGTGCATGAACATCTTTTCAAAGTTATGGAGGAAGAGCCCGTCAGCGAGTCTCAGTCAGACGAGGAGGAGGAAATGGTGACAGACCGAGAAAACGAGGACTGGGAACTCAGTAACCAATCCGAGGAGAGCTGTGACATCACTGGAAGGTACAAGCTTTTGTCATGAATCTTCTGTCGCTGTTTCTTAGTTGAACATGGGGAAATGCCCAATGTCCCGTTTCACGCTTAATCACGAATTTCGCTATATCTCATGTACATTGTTGTAAACATTCCCACCCCCCACGAAAGAAAAAAAAAAGATAAAAAGAAAGAAAAGGGAATTTATGCAACAGATCATGTCCGTATGTGATTGTGATGTATACTATTTCTATGTCGTCTGCTCCTGAAGCAGACAATGTTGTTTTGGAGCAACCCGGATGACACGGGGTGGGGTAAAACAGAGGATGATGGGTACATTATAAATATAGCCCACAATCATCCTGACTGTAAACAGTGACAGCCGAAATATTAGCTGAGTTTTTGAGTCACTTGAGAAAAAGTGACTCTGTGTAATCGGTCAGTGTTAGTCTGGCCGGCCGGCCGGCCGGCCGTCCGTAGACACCACCTTAACGTTGGACTTTTCTCGGAAACTATCAAAGCGATCGGGCTCATATTTTGTTTAGTCGTGACCTCCAATGACCTCTACACTTTAACGATGGTTTCGTTGACCTTTGACCTTTTTCAAGGTCACAGGTCAGCGTCAAAGGAAAAATTAGACATTTTATATCTTTGACAAAGTTCATCGGATGTGATTGAAACTTTGTAGGATTATTCTTTACATCAAAGTATTTACATCTGTAGCCTTTTACGAACGTTATCAGAAAAACAAGGGAGATAACTAGCCTTTTCTGTTCGGCAACACACAACTTAACGTTGGGCTTTTCTCGGAAACTATAAAAGTGACCGGGCTCAAATTTTATGTGAACGTGACTCATTGTGTTGTGAATAGCAATTTCTTCCTGTCCATCTGATGCCTCATATAATATTCAGAACTGCGAAAGTGACTCGATCGAGCGTTTGCTCTTCTTGTTGAGGAGTAGAAAAGCGACAATAATCCCGGCGAGTATCATTGTTTTTTAAGCTTTTCTGTTTTGATATCGTACCACTATCATGGGCTTTCAATTGAAGTGAAAAACTTCATGAGAGTGGTAGTTATAGTGTGAAAAACCTTCCTGTACTACTCTGCAACAGTTCTGACCTACTTTGGAAGCGTGGGTATTTGTTCCTTCTGTCAAGATGGTTGAACGTGCTACAGTTTTGTTTGTCGGACACTCGCATGCACGAAGACTTGGGGAATTCCACAAATAACCTCTGCTTTCAGTTTCAATGATCTCTCCCTTATGAGTATGTTTCTGAGTCATAAATTCACTATCTGATGCAAAAGTTTTGACAGACCTGAGTTTAGTGGAACTCCCACTCTATGTCCTAAAAAAGATATGTAACAAAATCAAATCTTAGAAATTAGAAAAATATATAATAGTGAGGGTAAATTTCTAAAGGTTTAACTTCAAGCAGTTCATTTAACCAAGAAAGGTAGTGAACGTTGTAACACAAGAGGGGGGGGGGGTATATTTAATGTACCCGTTATACATTCATACCGATGCATATCACCACAAACAGTTATTTCTTGAGTCAAATTCATCGATTTAATTTGTATTTCTATTTGCGGGGCACAGGCTATGCTGACCGGCTCACAGAGTATCTGATGCGGGAGTACACCAACAGCCCCAGGAACCTGGAACTAAGTTTGTGGGATCATGTGGACCATGTACCAGACCACCTGGCATCCCAGTACCATCGTCCCACCATGCAGGAAGCTGTTCAACACAGGGTCACACGATTCCCTCCAGCTGGGGGAGTTTGAACCCCACTCTTCCTCCGTCTGGGAAAGTGTCCCTGATCGTTTTCACGGCACAAGCTGGTAGAGGCACCCTGATGCTTTTGCCTAGAAAACCCCAACACCATCGCACCAGCTGCCTGTAGGCGACATATCTGTATTTCCTGCGAAAGCAAGAAAGAAACAAGTGGTGTAAAGCAATCCCAGAATAACATTGAACGCACTGCATTTTTTTCACAAATATAATATAGGCAAATATTTAAAATCTATATATCAATAACCCGTAGCAGGGGCGGACCTAGGGGGGGGGGTTCCTTTGGTGCCCCCCCCCCCCCATCCGTTTTTTTTTGGTTGTTTTTTTTAGTAAAAAATAAAGGGCTTGTGCTTTCCTTCCTTCCAAATGCAACATGCTTGAAACTGACGAAAAACTCAAAGGAGAGGCCTCCGATTGACCTAAAAAAATAAAATTCCTTCAGCATCTGGGGGGCCAAGCCCCCCAGACCCCCCACCAGGGCTTTGCCCCTGGACCCCACCGGGGCCTAAGCGGCCCCTGGACCCCTGCTCCAAATTGGAACCTCCCCCCTTATCCACAACTAGGTCCGCCCCTGCGTAGCAAGAAAATAGATTACAATTTCATACGAAAATCGTATAGAAAGCGTGTGGAGCGATTCCTTGAAAATGATTGCTGAGATCTTCATGAAACTTTGCATCTAAAACCTTCCAGAAGATGTCTTCCTTTTTTTCGATAAATGTCAGGCGGAAACCTCCTTTTCTTCATCCATAAAAATAAAGATATGACTATGACATGTTCACTTTAGAAATTTGTGTTGGAATCTGTTATGTAGGTATACTGTATGCAGGCAGTTATCGGACTATGACCAATGTCGGCCAAGTTCTATTACTGTAGGCTTTCACCAACGATCATCAGCTACACACCCATTCTAAGCAATGAGGTACATTTCCGATGTCAAAACTTAAGAAAAATTAACAAGCTCTAATCATACTGATAATTATGTGGATAGGGTGGATTAATGTATTAGTTAATTATTTGTCAGGGGAGTTACAATTTTGTTCGTCATTTTTTTTAATCGGAGTACACCTGTCGTGGGGAGTAACTTTCTCACGTATGAGTAGAGTAACATATTCGTACGAATTTTTTTTACTCCGGAGTAAAAATCTCGTAGGATTAATATCGTGCTACACCGGCAAGTAAGAAGTGTACATACTGAAGAATCCCACATCAATTAAATTGTATCTTGAAAAGTTTGTGGGTGGGTGTTCAGTCTTACAATAGGTTTTGTATTTATTTCACACAAATGCTATTGTTTCCCAGTTGCTGTTATTTTCCACTGTTAATGTTTATAATGAAGATTTAATTAGATTCGATGTATTTGTGTCTAGTTTACGTATCCGATCTGTTTATTTGTGTAATACAATGTACTACGTATTTCACTCTCTTGTCAGTGTAAGAATATGCAAATATATCCGAATGATAATCTTCTGATTTGCGTTGTGTTACATACTCATGCAGATCGAAGTTTAGACGCCCGTAGTCCTGCTTGTACGCATAGTATGCGGTCTCCAGGCAGTAGGCTAGATGTCCAGACACACGGTACGAAAGCCAGGATGTGCTGTGATGCAGCCTACCTGCTCTTCCAGGCCTTCTACCTTCTGTTTGATTTAATAATAATAATAATAATAAGAACATTTATATAGCGCTAAATCAAAAACTTTCGTTAAAAAGGCTTGCTCTAAGCGCTTGACATCTAAACTAAAACGTCATTCACACTCTTTACAATGATGTACAAGAACTTCATGTCACACTCTTTCATTCAGTATAGCACCATTCACACAGTTGTTATTCTGTACAAGACAATAAGCTAGTCTAACATTTAGAATGTTCATAAGATGAAAACAAGAGAAAACCAGACTGATTAAAACAACTGCTTAGTGCTAACAAAGCATGAATCTTGATAATAACGTAATACATGTTTAACTGTTAAGACCATAAAAAAAACCAAACAAACCTATATGCTAAAATAACTTCGAACTTTTAAGAACTTCTTATAAGATACACAGCACAGCTAGATAAACACCAGAATGATAAAACAAAAGGCAACTCCTTAAAACTATTAAATGCATCAATGTCTAAAACACGAAAGACTCAAATATAAGATACACAATTCTCTAAAATTGTTTATTAAAACTGAAACCGACCTGCTCAAAGTAAACCATACCCACCCCCTCCCTACCCACCCCACCCCTCCTCCTACACTAAATACTAATTATTTCTACTCTTAACTTCCCAACTACACGTTATCCATAAACTATGCACAGGAACATGTGTGTCAGCATTATGTGGCACCGACATGACTTGTGCATATCTAGATTTGTCTGACGTCGTGGCAACACACACACTCAACAGAAGTTGGCATCCGGCAGCAATGTCCGCACTGACACCTGAAACAGTAGATCACTCTGTAATCATAACAGCATGCCCCGTTCACATAGGAGACACACAAAAAAAACCGGGTGATTCTTATGTATGCACAAAACTTACCATGCTTTACAGAAACAACACGAACAGTACCATTAGTCGCGGTTTCACAATGCATGCAGTGTTAGTACCCTTCGAGTGAATCTAACAGGGTTGCTTTTTAACACTGACCACACATCGTGACTGACCTGGCCACTGTAAAACAGAAACAATGTCCTGTCTCCTCAAGGTGTTTGAAAATACTCCTGCACTGTCTTTTGAACAGTGTCCCATGTTGCGAAACAAAACAGACCAAACATCAATCAAAAGAAGGGAACTGTTGTGTATGCATTTTTGGATATTTCTGAGAAAGCTTCTTTTGTTAAAACGACTAGCGGTATCACTCCATCACACGATAAACGATCACATTCACAGAATTCGATTTCAGCCTGCTTCTGTTGGAGCCTGGGGAACATAGCCACTACACAATGGTCGCCTCATCACGGGTATCGCGCGTGCGCACACACACATACACACACACACACACACACACACACACACACACACCCACACACACCCACACACACAAACAAATTAATCTTTGTTCATCACTGAATTATTTATTTTCAGATCTACGATAGATCTTCCTAGTTTTTCTGTTGAAATCGGGCACACGCCATTATAACCCCCCCCCCCCCCACACACACACACACACATCCTCCTATTCAACAGAACGAAGATTGTTTTGAAGAGTTCTTCAAAAACATACCGCTTCACTCAAGATTAAATTCTGCACTGATTTATAAAAAAAGCCACACGCTTTGTCTGCATCATTCACAACAATCCTTGGTATCGTCCCAGAATTGCCTTTCGTTCATTTTCAATGCCTACTCGAAATGTCCTTCTACCTTTGAAAAAAACTATTTCCCAACCTCCCTACTGACCAAACAACATCTCTGGCACGATTTCCTTCCTAAAATAAATACACAAAATCACCACTTTTAGACCATAACTCATGTCCTTCCGTCGTTTTACAAATCGTATCATGGCAGATCTAAAATACATAAAAAGGTTACAGGGGAATAGGCACATGTAAGGCAATATTCCTGAGATAGATCTCTGAATATTGAAATCACCGCCGCCATTTCAGAAAGCTCCCTTTTACTGTTTTGTGGTTCCATGCATTACCTAAAACAAAACGCTGTGTCTTACTGTCACGAATCAGTGAAAATATCATCAACATCAATGTCATTCTGTACGAGAAAATGGCATTACGCAATTTGACTTACTATCAACATGTTTTGTTGTGTAAACGGAAAAAAACCGTGCTTAGAATTCCCAGAGGGAAAAGAGATCGTCAAGTGTAGGCAACACTGCAGATACATTTATTCTGAACTGTCAGTCCCAAGTAAAATATCCAAGTGGTAAGAAAACAAGACGCTTGAAAAGCTCAGCTTAGCATAATCCTGTCATGCTAACATACCAACAGAAGCACAAGAACTGATGAGTGGAAAACGCACATGACTTTTGATCTAGCATGCAGAAGATAGCGACAACAATAGTAATCACATACCAGTCAGTGTTGCCGATTCTGCATGCTGGCTCTGTTACGAGCAGCGTCTTGTGGCCTTCTTTCCTCGTCTTTCTTCCGTTGTTCAAACTGGTAGGAAGAACGATAGCCTGGCTCAAACGTGGTCCGTCGTACTCCTCCTCTTCCTCGCTGCTGTAAATACTGTGAGTGGCCATCTTGTTCGAGCAGTGTGTGACGTAGTAAACACGTGTGCAAAAGGTCATGAGCCAAGACTGCGCGCGCGGTGAAACAATTCGGAACAGCAAAAAAAGGTTTCAAAGAATACTTTTGGGGCTTCTGTGTTCATGTTTACACATACAATTGTGGTTAATGAATTAAAAGTGTCAACGTATCAAAAGTGACCCTAAACCTTGGACTTTTCCTTTAAGGTGTGACCAGCCACCTGCACTTTTGGCACAATGACCGAGGTCGTTTACTGTGGTAGCGCAGGGTTGGGGCATAGATACTAGAGACATCCAGATTTGCCTTCATCAAATGTTCGTGAGTTCCGATCTTCGCGAGTTTGTTGAAGTGGTGACGTCACATCCCGTCACGGTCACAACTTTTTCAATTTCGGTCCAGATCTACGCGAAATTCTTCGTGCGCGTTCGTCTGTTTTCGAAACAGTGATGACGAGTAGTGTTATATATGACGAGTCTTTTTTATCGGAATATTCCAGACATCTGAATATGCTGGGTACACAAGCAACACTGAAAAATCATTCCCAAGCCAGCATGATTCTGCGTGACGCATGCGTTATTTCTGCGTTTTTCATGCGGGGATGCGTACGGCCTCGTGACACCTTCGCTTCGCGCGCGTTACTTTTCGCCAACTTTTACGCAGATTGTCGCATTCGAAACGACTTCACCACGCAGTGTATAGCACGCATGGATTTGAAAAAGGTGATTGCAATTATTGTTTTTCCTAATTTTATACCGTGTGTTTATGCTTCTTCTTCATGAAATAATTTATTATATTTTATGTTATTAAAAAATATTTACTTTTACATTTTGGTTATGAATAGTTATTCTTCTTCAAAAACTTTTTTTTTTGAAAAAAAATTGCATAAAAACTTTCAATCCGTTATTTTTCAATTTATCTTAAGACAGTTACGATTAAAAAAAAATACATTTAAAAGTTTATTAAAATATTTTTATTTTATGCAACGGTTTTCCCACTTAATTTTTATTTTATCATTTTGTTATTACTAACATTTATTTGTTTAATTGTTATCCTGAATATTGTCATCTTAAATTAAATATAATGATTATTTTAATATGTATTATCATTATAATTGTTTTAGCATGTATTATTATTATTGTAATGAGGATTTGGTATTGTTGTAGGAATCAGCTTTCTACAAAATAATGTCATGGAACAATCTAGGCAAAGCATAATAAAATTATTATATGAACAGAAAAGATAACTGAAATCTATATGAACACCCATAACAAACAGATAAAAACATTAAAAAAAATTCAGATTAAACAAACAAATGTAAACTAAAGTAACTTTGAAACTAATTATCTACTCAAAATAAAGGAAGATAATGGTTACATAAAATTTGTTCTCAGCATTTTTTCATTTTATTTTATTTTGTTGTGGAAGAAAATCTATCTATGAAAGTTCAATTCCAGGGGAGACAGTTACCCTGACTGCAAAGAGCAGTTTATTGAAGTTATTTCCCTTGTCTGTCAGAGCTACTTCCAACTTCCTGTTAGCAAGAAATCTGTCAATCCACATTCATTATTTGTATCGGCGTTTTTTTTGCTTTTTCTTCTTATTGACTTGTATTTTTGACTTGCTTATTGGATGCAAGGTAATCTTATCCTTCTCTCTGAAATGAAGATTGACTTCTTTCAAGAATAGGTAAGTTGATCAACTGAAGGAAAGATTTGGGAATTTGAATTTGTGATAGCTCGCGGCCTTCGCAGGCTTCGGCTTGATGGCAGAGACTGAGAGAGAGTTTCTCACACTTTCGTTTCCCCCCCCCCCCCCCCCCCTGAAGAACACTGTTCTATTCATTCATGTTTGTTTTATCTGAAAGATGAATGAATGAACTAACTTTTTCAAAAACATAAAGTTGATTGATGCAGTGGTTTGTTTTTAAGGAGTTGTGGAACATGCCAACTGAATCCTGATTGGCAGGTCGCATACGGCACCATAAAAACTGAATTTACCAGTGGAATATTCTGTGTCTGAGTCTCGGAAAAGAAAAAAATTACCCTTATTCCCGAGGCATGCATAGACTAGAGAGGCAGGCAGAGGCTGTGTCAATGTGTGCAGTGATAAAGTTGAAAAACAGATACTTTTTTGAAAGAAAAATAAAAAATAAACCACACTCACAGAGAATTTTTTTTATACTAATTTAGTGAAATTGAGATGCTTATATTTAATAACTAATATTCCAGTTTTGATGTTTACGTGTTACTGTTAGGTTTGGGAATCAATGTGATCCTATTTAACTTCCAAGTATTTATTTTTTCAGAAAGCTTTGAGTATGACGGTGCATGCTTACTGCTTGTTTAAACTGAAGGTGAAGAAAGCTGAGATGGACAGTGACCTTAACACCGCCACCGATGCCAGTAACGCAGACTGTTGTTCCGTCCCGGCGAGGTGAAGATGAACAGGTATTGCTCGTCGATTCAATGAGTGTCTCATTCAGAGTCTTTGATACTGTGTGAATGGTGCTATACTGAATGAAAGAGTGTGACATGAAGTTTTTGTACATCATTGTAAAGAGTGTGAATGACGTTTTAGTTTAGATGTCAAGCGCTTAGAGCAAGCCTTTTTAACGAAAGTTTTTGATTTAGCGCTATATAAATGTTCTTCTTCTTCTTATTATTATTATTATTATTAGTGACAGCGTCTTTTTGTTCTGTGACTTTGGCTTATTTTGTGTTTTATTCTTTTAGTTATAACCAGATGTGTCAAACAAATTCAGCTGATCTCTTTTACTGTTTTAGTGAAACAAATGTATTGTTTCCAGTAAAGGGAAAAAAATAGGGTGGGGGCGGTTGGTCGATTTTATTTTTTATATATGACTAAGTGCCAAAAGGTGCGCACGAAAAGCGGACAAAGGGGCTAAAAAATAAAAGTTGACAAACACGACTGATATTGTGATTTTTGTTAAGACAACAGATGCTGGAACCCAATTACGAAAAGAAAAGATAAATTTACCCAAATGATTTTACAAATAACGATAATTTTGTTCGTTATATCATTCAAAACGGCACTGAGTCATAGCATTAAGGTTATGTCGCACGTTTTTAAAGCTAGGGCTTTGAAACTTGGCACACAACCAAAGTATAATGACCTCCAGGTATGGTGCACATCACATTAAACAACATTGAATTTCAAGGTCACAGCGAGGTTAAATTTCCTTTGCAAACTGGAAAATTGTCGTTGTCACGTCTTACATGTTTTAATACTAGATCAGTTAGACTTTACATACTTCACATACTTTCAGCATTTTTATAAAACCTCATTAAAAGTGACCTGCTGGTTAATCTTTGTTAAAGTTCAAGGTCACAGCGGGGTCACATCTGGTCCAAATGTGGAATATTTTCAATTTATTCAGCGCGTTTATAGCACGAGCTTTGAAAATACACACAGTTCTAGTGTATAATGTTCACACACGATTAAAGTCTGGTTGAAAAAGTCAAGGTCACAGCAGGGTCGCGTTGAGGTCAAACATATACATTTTTCAATGAGGTTTTCTCATATGTTTTTGAAGCTAGGGCCTTGAAACTTGGCACACTACGCAAGTTAAATTAAACCTCATCAAATTCCAAGGTCACAGTAAGGTTAAAGATCCTTTAAGGATATTTTCTAAAAAAGGTGACCGCCTGGTTAATGTTTGTCAAATTTCAAGGTCACAGCAGTGCCATCTGGCTTAAACTTTGAAAAATTGTCAATTTCTTCAACTAGTTTTATAGTGTTTGAAGTCATTCACACATGATGAAAGTCTGGTTGATAAAATCAAACGTCAAGGTCGCAGCGGGGTCGCATTGAAGTCAGACACATACAATTGTCATTTTCACGAACGCCTTTTAAGCAACACCTTTGAAACTTCACACATTCCAAAGTTTTGATGTTGTTTGGTTATAATCAAAGTGTGGTCAATTTCCATGATTGAGAGCATTCAGAGGGGTCAAGTTGAGGTCACACAAAAAGTGATAATCTTTATAAGACTCACGTTTGCTGCTATTGCTCACTTGACATTGGTGAAAGTGCTTAATTTATAATTGTTGATCTTGATGTTTTGACTAATTAATATTACCAGGATCAACCATACCAGATTCCAAAGTCCAGAAGTTGTCAAACCTCAAACCTGTTGGAAGTTTCAAAGATTTAAGCATCAACAAATTTCTATTTGATTTGACCTTAAATAACAGATTTGACCTTTAATCTTAAAACAGATCAACCAGACTTTGGTTTTATATAAATTGAAGTTCAATACAATTTCCTTTTTTTTTACCCACGCGAGACCCTGCTATGACCTTCACATTTCTCAAGGATCAACCTTGAATTCTCCATGTTGAACAATCATTAAGCAAAAGCGTTGTTTGAAGTTTGAAGGTTCTAGCTTCAAAAATCTCTGAAAAAATATGTTTCATCCGTTTTCTGAACCACATGTGACCCAGCCGTGACCTTAAAATCTGACAAGGGTCAACAAGACTTTTACCATGCATGGGGGCGATTAAACCCCAAATGTGTGTGAAGTTTCAAGGTTTCAACTTAAAAAACGTCTGAGAAAAATATACATTTTCCTTTTTGGACAATGTGTTGCACGCAAGACAACACGACAAACGCTCGTGTTATCACTCTTTTACTTTAAGGTCGACTTGCGTGCCCGCTCTTTCGCTAATCTCAATTAAAATTCATCTTGGAAGTTCGGTTTTATTACGCTTTTAATTAAGAAGATTAAACTAAGACAACAAATAGTTAGTTTTACCCATTAAACTCGATAAGGTAGTGACATTTTATGTTGAACGCAAGATGGTGTCGCACGCAAGATCTGAAAAGATGTTGACGACATAATTTCAACACTTGATAGCGCATTCGTGGTTCGTGATTTCTTCACAAATTTTGAACACAGAATGTGTCACGTGGTTCCGTAGATGAAGTAGATCTTTGTACATGTAAATTTTGTTTTTAAAAGAAAATAACCGTTAATTACCGAACATTTTGTCGCACGCAAGATATGACGAAATTTTCAAATCGTTTTCAAAAATGCTGTTCAAAAGTTCTGCAGTCTTTGCTGGATTACTTGAAAGACAGCAGTTTGATACACCGTTATCGCTTGACGTGTCGACATCAATTCCAGAGTTTTTGAAAAAGAAATTTAGTAAATATCTGCGATTGAAAAATGTATGCCGTGATGACGACACATCTTGCGTGCGACACCTTAAAATTCGGTTATCGAAAAAAAAAAATTCTCTCGAGATTTAGATTTGACGTTTGGTCTCGTCTGTAAAGCGATGTTTCAGGCATTCAATCAAACTAAATGCAATTCATTTGTGCTTCTTGTTATTTTTCTGTGGCATATTCAAAACACGAGGTATCACGATGTCCTTTTTCAGATGGCCGGTTTTGGCGTTATTTTTGACTTTAAACAAAGATAACTTCAAAACCGTTCAAGTCAGACACACGAAATTATGTCCACTATCTCATCGCACATTCATCCACACACACACCAATTTTCAGCAGACACACGTTTTTAGAAACATTTTTATTGTAAAACAAAGTCGTCTTCTGTTCTGTGAGCACCTTTTGGCACTTAGTCATATATATTTAACAAAACAATGTAATAGTTTTATTGATGTTTGTTTAACACAGGCATATCATTGATGAGAAAGTGTGAACTGTGTCCGCGGGATGCTAGAGAAGAGTAACTTTTCTTCCAAAGTCTGCAAAATTGAATTTAAAAGTTAACCTTTTGGATGAATATTTTTGGATGAATTCAAAAAGTTCTAGTGTTTGGAGGAAAACATAAGGTCAGTTTAACTTTAAACAAGGATTTTTAGTGTGTGTTTGTTCTTCTGTCTAAAAAAAAAGAAAAGAAATCTGCTTGAAGTAAATACACACAAAAATGTTCATCTCAAACTGCTGAGTCCTTACATCTTTTTACCCCATCAAATGCCACTCTGTATGCCCCTTTAAAAATGATAGCAATATATATTCCTCATCTTCTCCTGAATCCAAAAATATAGAGATGGCAAGTTTACTTTGAACATTTGCTCAGATTGGTTTTTAGTGCTGATGGTTTCTTTTCAGGCCGACAGATTGTCTAAAATATGTATTGCTTCATGTAAATGACTTTTTGTTCTTCTTTTCTTCTATTCAGCGGACACAAGACTACGAGCAGAGCAGAGCGGCAAGATAAACATCAGTTCTTGCTGCTGGAGAAGGTTCTACAGGAGCAGATGGACCTGATGCGACTAATTTAGTAATTGGTCGCCAAAGAATCATGGTGGAGCCAGAGCCTTTGCTACTGTTCGATGGAGTCATCTTTTTACTGTTGAGTGTGGAAGATGTTGAAGGCACATGATGGATCTGTCGAAGGAGTGATCAGTGGTACTGGTAGGTGGCTTTGAATGCTATTGTTAAAGCAGACCAGTCATGCCTGTGCTATTTTCCCCAGATAACTGTAGCAAGATCTTGTGAGTGTGACATGTTATTGTTAGACGCTCTTTAGGCTTTAAATGTTACCTTGAGTGTGTGCTTTTTGGAGGATGCCAGATGTCATCACGGTTCACGGGTGTATCTTAACTGTTCATCAGTTCTCAGTCATGACCAGTTTCCCATTATCCTGGGAATTCATGCAAGGTTTATGCGTATTGGTCACATTTGTGAATTTAACCAACACATTTTGATGATAAAACTATGCTTATGGGTACGCACAATGATGGGGCTCTTTTTCTCATGTGGGGTGCGGAAAATGCATGCACCACTTTGTTTTCAGTGTTTTCTGTGATCATTGCATCTGTGAGAAATAATGCAAATATTGCTCTGTGGCCAGAGCTGCCATCTGCTAGGTTTTCAGGGATGTAACAGAAATTGCTACGCTGTTTCCTCAAGTTCAAAATTGCAAGTGCTACACTCAAGCAAATAATCACAAACATGCAACAGTGCCTTCTTGTGAGTTCTGATTCTCACTTTGTGTAGGCATCGGATTATGGGTCAGAAAAAAATTGTCCACACTGAATAGTATCACGGTTGACGCTCTCTTCTAACTATGTTTGTGCTTTCCAAATGAAGATTTGTGAGATAGTATTGAATGATTGATGCAGGTCACCTGAGGTGTGTGATCACATTTTATGACAATGCTACACTCAATCACCATTTGCTCTTCTGAAAACTTTTTTTTTTAAAGCAAGTGCGATTATTGATTTTTTGTTCCAGGTGACAGTATGATGCTTCCAGATTGAATTGTTTGTATGTGAAGAAGAGCTGTCTGAATATTTGATTTTTGGAATTCAGTTGGCTTGTTTTGTTTGTTTCAGATCCATGACCATGAGCTCGGTGTGGTTGGTGGACATGAACTAAAGACGACTACTGATGCTGTGATGACGAAGGTGTTCCATAGGCTACACGGTTGCTGACAGGGGGCTCTGGGGGAGGGCAGGGAAAGAGACCATGGTGTACGCTGCGACTAAAAGCCATCGACAGTGAGTTGTTTTTCATAATTTGTAAAATCATCCTGGTCCTTTTAGGAAGAAGATAAAATCCATGTCTACAAAACAACAAGTTATTTCTGTCTCAAATTTTGTTCTTTGGAATCAATTTTAAATTTGCCATGTTTCACATGTGAATGATAGTTGTCAAAGCTTTTACACTTAACATTAAATTGCTAGAAGCCAAGTTCCTGAGCTCATTTGTCAGTGTCATGGATTTTCGACTACATACGAAATAAGGATGTTAGCAAACGGTATGATGTCGTCACATATGCGTCTGCACGTCACAGTACATGTATTATGAATTTCCGAAGGCCCCCAAAGAAAAAGTCATAGTAAAGGTAACTTTAACCACTTGACTGCCTTATGACGGGTATACCAGTCATGCGCTTGTGCAGCCGCAGCGCCTTAGGACGGGTAAACCCGTCTTCTCCGTTCCGGGATTTTCCAGAAATGCTACGTCACTGCTGACACACAAATAGCAGCCAATGGCTTGGTAGGATACCTCATTCTCATGAATAAACATAAATGGTGACGCGGTTTTGCGTTTGAAGGCTATTTTCGGCCTTGTCGACAGGGTATGGGAGAGAAATCTCGACTCGTCAAAATGGCTAACGGTGACTGTCGACCGGGCCCTAGTAGGGAAAAACAAAGCCGGACTGACGCTACAGGCGGTGCAAATGATTATGGATACTGACAGGGGAAGGGGGAGATCTTCTTTCGGACAATTCGTTGGAAACAGGTAGATGACAGTGATTATAATCCTTTCTTGGAGCGAGCAAAACAGCCACCTGTGTTTGATCCACAGGCACCGGAAGATGCGCCGGACTGATTTTTCAAAAGTTCATATTTAAACATCATTATAAGCCAAACTAATTATCATGTCCATGATTAGACACTAAAAACAGATTCTTGGTTCAATTTCCTTTAAAAACAACATAGGTTTTACTTACCTACCTACTGCCAGTTTGGAGCTTGTTTTTTGTGTGAATTATTACACCCCAAACTCCAATATTCCCTTGCAGTCAGGAATGCACATACCCAAGTTTTGATTGGCAGCGAAAGGGTTAAATCAAATATTAGGGTAGGTATTTTTTTTACTTCTCTTCTACAAGGATTACAATGTGTTGTAATTTCCTCACTCAAGTATAGTTGGTGTGTTGTAAAAGCGTATGGTGTGTATGCAAGTTTGTGTGTCTGTATGATTTTTAGCAAGTTTACAGGCGTCAGGAAATAAACTTGAGACTTTTCTCAAATCAGTGATAGTTGTTTGATGATCTAAGTTCATGTTATTTTTTGTTTTGTCATGCAGAGGCTGTTCCGTGAAGCTGTACGGGTGCCACAGGTCAAGACCTTGAAGACGGCCGTTCAAGACTGGTTTTTGGAAGCCTGTGATAAAAGAAAGAGACAACAGGCCATGGAAGAGCCTTCATGATTTGGTTTGCAGTAATTGAACTTTGTAATCTCTGTAGGCTTATTTACAATGCTAGTTGCAAAAATTTGATGAATGCAAGATTTGACTCGCCTGAGAAATTGCTAGTGAGTAATTGTATTTCACAGTTCAGGTCTGTGTGGCTGATGGGTAATGTACAGAAGAGTCTGGGTTTTTGTTGGACATTATTTAAGCTAAGCTTTAAACTTCACACTCTTCTACAGATGATGTTCAGACATGATGTACCCTTTTAGGTTGTGTCAGAACGACAGAAGACTAAACTGGAAGTGCTCAACTACCATTACTATCAGTGGAGACGCATGGATGCATTTGAACTTTTCTTGTGGGTATCCCGTACTAAAAATATAGAATACATGATTCTGGGAAAGTTGTTCAAGGGCACTTACACACTATATTCGATTTTTAATACACGACTCAAACCTTCAGAATAATTCAAAATGAATAAAATACAAGTATAAAGAGTTCAGAAAAGAAGAAAACAAAAAGTGAACAAATAGAGAGAAAAGGTTTCAACAATTCCTTGCCATTTATGGGAGTCGAACCCAAGACCGCCAGGACGGCTAGTGTACTACCACTGAGCCAACCAAGCACACAATTCCCACGCATGAACATAGGCAGTTGAACTGCAAACATTCATTACACTTGGGTTCTTGAGAGTGTGTCGACTCGTCGGTTTCAGACTTTCTCCGTTTGTATTTGGGTTTTGTAAGTTTTCTTAATCTCACAATTATTTGTGGTTGCGGCGATACCCATAGGGCATTTGAGGACTGGGTGGCCGAGTGGTAACGCACTTGCGCTCGGAAGCGAAAGGTTGCGAGTTCAACCCTGGGTCAGTGGTGGGTTCAAGTGTTCAGTGGTGGGTTCAACCGAGGTCCCTTCGTGTACACTACATTGGGGTGTGCACGTTAAAGATCCCACGATTGACAAAAGGGTCTTTCCTGGCAAAATTGTATAGGCATAGATAAAAATGTCCACCAAAATACCCGTGTGACTTGGAATAATAAGCCGTGAAAAGTAGGATATGCGCCGAAATGGCTGCGATCTGCTGGCCGATGTGAATTCGTGATGTATTGTGTAAAAAAAATTCCATCTCACACGGCATAAATAAATCCCTGCGCCTTGAATATGTGTGCGATATAAATTGCATAAAATAAAAATATAAAAATAAATCCCTGCGCTTAGAACTGTACCCACGGAATACGCGCGATATAAGCCTCTGATTGATTGATTGATTGATTGATTTGACAAAGGCTGATGTTACTAAAAAATAGAATTGGTAATTCTGGGAAATAGTCCGCTGGAAGTACTCAATAATCATGCAACCTTTTGATTATTTTGATTCATTAGATAATCCAAAACGTTTGGAATGAAGAAAATACAAGAATTACAAATTACGAATTTGTTTGTTTAAAGTAATGGAGAAAAAATGCAGCGGAAGAGGGTCAAACCCGTGAACAACTATGTAAGAAAAAGCGATCAGGCGCTTTACCAGCTGAGCTAATTTATCTCACGGTTGATTTTAACTTCAAATATTACACTACAGTTCTTGAGCGTGGGTATCAGTATTGACTCAACTCAAGTGTCCAAGTCTCTCCGTTCACATTAGTGTACTGTACATTTTCTTTATCTCACTATTTGAGTTAAGTTATTAACTGACCCTATTCTCTTGTTCACTTTGTATAAGAATAAAAAGCAGTATCAAGTAGCGTTAACTTCAAGTGTGACCGACATTATGTTGCTGTCTGGCTCCAAAATGCATTGACCAATCGCCGAAAGGCGCTGACGCCATTGCATGAACGGAAGCTAGCGATTAAAAATGGGCGTCGACAGAGCCAATGAAGGGGGGTAACAACTTGCAGTTCTCATTCACTTGTGGTTGTGTTCAGTTGTAGTAAATGTTTACTGAGCCTGAATTTGCTGTGCATGTAAAACACGCCTGTGTTGCACAACATTGGAAAATTTGCCTTTGACAAGTGATTTTCATCAGTGCACTTATATTAGATTTTTTCATGTGTACAATTTTTGTGCTATTTGATGGTTTAAAAAAAAGTAAGCTTATGCTGCAACAAAAATTAATAGTAAAAACCCCAAAATCAGCGACAGAAAATAAAAAAACCCATTCCGGTCAAAAATCCAAACTGATGTTAAGTGTTTATCTGCTTCACATCAAACATTTTTGTTTAAGTACAGCAGGGGTTATGTTTCTGATATATTTATTACACATGAGCAAAAGCTTTTTTTCACATTGGCCTTCTACGGGTGCAATTCAGTCTGCACTGCATGTGCTGGACTGCTTTTTATCAGTTTTGTTCTAGTTATCCTTTCTTTTGGTCATCTTGAAGCCTATTTGATAATGTTGAAAACTGAAGCTTCATTTTTTGTATTGGGTATTTTCCAGGTTGACTGAGTTGCTTGTTCATGCTTAAATATGTGCCTAAGGTTCACAGCCATATGTCAGGGAAAAATGTCCTTTTTTATACAGTATATTTTTTTTCAATTATTGGAAAGTTCGTTAGGGTTAAAATTATTTTTGATCAAATGAACACTTGACCTTTGTTTTCATTAATAAAATGTTGTGGACTGCAAATTATTTTGTTTGTTTAAGTAAGAGACTGTGCTCTTCGAATGCATTACAATTATTGTGGGATGTGCGTAAAGTGATCGTGTCGTCTGCGTGAGAGTGTGTAATTTGTAAAGCAATATTGTGGCCTGCGTGAGATTTCGTAAAGTGGAGGTGTCGACTGCGTGAGATTGCGTAAAAAGTTGTGAGCGTGCGTAAAGTAGTCGTGTCAACTTCGTGGGAGTGCGTAAAACAATTGTGACATCTGCGTGGTAAGTGCGTAAAGCAATTGTAACATCTGCGTGGAGAGTGCGTAAAGTAGTTGTGTCACCTGCGTGAGTGCGTAAAGCAATCGTGACGTCTGCGTGAGAGCGCATACTTAGTCTTCATGTTGCATAAGTGTGCGCTGGGGGCGCGTATGGTCTTCGTTATCTGAGGGAAAACGAATTCGTCACGCACTGATTTCGATTTGCAAAAACGCGCGCGTATCGAGTGCGTCTTTCGCAGTTGGAACGCATTATTTGGCGACTGCGAGACGCATTCGCTGCGCATAATTTTGCTGGCTGGGTCCGTGTTCATGCAATAGGCCTCCAATATGAACAGTTTACAGATGCACAGTCCACAGAAGCGTCGTAAAGATATTAAACTTTAACACTGCGCACATAAAACATAGTTTTAACATTATGAAGAGGACTAAAAGTACTCACGAAGATTCCTGATTGAGGTTCGTCAAACACGTCTTTTTCACCACGCAGATCCCGGTCTTCGCCAAGCAGTGGTGGGCGCGAAAGACCAAGCGCATGCGCATTGAGGCACAAAGTTAAAAATAGAGAGGAAATCCCCACCACCGACGAATGTTCGTCTGACGAAGGTTGAATCTGGATGTCCCTACTATCTCTGAGTCTGCACATAGAGTAGACCGGTGTCCGTCTAATTTGACTACATTTGTTTATTTCGTTTTAAGCAACGTGTTGAACTAATGAATACGTTATGTTTCCCAAGTATTTAATCTTCAAACATGTGTGTGTGTGTGTGTGTGTGTGTGTGTGTGTGCGTGTGTGTGTGTGTGTGTGTGTGTATGTGTATGTGTATGTGTGTGTGTGCGCGCATGTGTGTGTGTGTGTGTGTGCGCGTGCGTGCGTGCGTGCGTGCGTGCGTGAGTACATGCGTGCGTGTGTGTGCGTGCGTGTGTGTGTGTACATGCGTGCGTGCGTACGTGTGCGTGCGTGTGTGTGATTGCACTGCGATTTATTTTCTACACAGGAGTTTAAGAAAGTAAACAAATGAAACAGTTGAATTAAACATGTTAGGGTGAAAAGTCACTTCGAATTTTGACAGTATGGTTTTTGGCTCACGTAAGTGTAGCCTATGCGATCGTAACTTTGTCTGTCTGTGCGTGTGTGTGTGTGCGTGTGTATGTCTGTGGTAGAAACTTTAACATTTCGTCATTTGAAGACGTCACAGTATGGCGTAAGAGGGTTAGACGTCACGCGAAGGAATTACTGAAAGTCTCGGTCATTTTGGCTCATTATTTTGAGCGGGCCGAGACTAGTTGGAAGGCACTATGGCGGAAAAGAGAGTTATCTTTTCATGTCTTGGCGTCTCAAATCTTATTAGTCAGAAAGCGCATGCACGTAGTCTCGACCAGCGCGTGGTGTGCTTCTTTCTGAGTACTTTACGTCACAAATTGTACTTTACGTACTTGATGATGACGCAAGTTAATTGTATGTGTTCTATTTCGTTGACTGAGCACGGCCGGGACCAGTTGGCGTGAGCGCTGGGATTTCGAGTTTCATTCGACATGTCAATGCATCGCAGTATGAAATAATACAGGTAGGAGGTTAGTCGATATCGACCAAAGTCGATAAGTGCATTCTTCACTATGGTATTGAATCTGATTTCGTCGTCCATCTTGAATCAAAAAGCACTCTTCTTACCAAAAAAAACAAAAAAAACTTCGTTGCGAGCTACGGCGAAGCTTCGCATGTCAAAACTTGAGAAGCGATGTTGGGGTCAAAGTACCACGCCGTAGCTGCGGGTTTTTGGTATTAAGACTTTGCGAAGCTTCGTGTAGTCGACTACGGGCTCAATTAAGGACAGGCTTAAGTAGACTAGATCTAGATCTAGTGTCTCGCTTTCTTGCACAGTGTCACCTATGCTTACTGTGTGTGTGTGTGTGTGTGTGTGTGTGTGTGTGTGTGTGTGTGTGTGTGTGTGTGTGTGTGTGTGTGTGTGTGTGTGTGTGTGTGTGTGACGGAGTGATTGAGTTTGTGTTACTGTTTGTCGATTTCTTACGTGAGCCTTGAAGGCTTCGCCTCTTGTTAAAGTAATGTTTAATAATGCCAAGTTATGTTTTATAACTGGAAACATTAACAGCTATGGGGTTTAGAGTAATTCAATCAAAAGAGGTCGGTGGGTAGAACCCGGAGTTTACTAAACCTAAACTATGCACTGACACAATTTTTCAACATTCCCCCAATAACACCTCTTTGACAGACTGTACCTTAACTCAACAGTAAAACCAATGAACATTAACGGCTTGTAAGTGTATTAACTATGCCAGTGAGTAATAGCACGCGAAGCCAGTTTAACTTGTTGCGCAAGAAAATTGCTTGATTAAAATCAACACGGGATAAAGCTGTGTTTTAATAAAGAAGGGGTACGGCCACATGTTTTGTTTGGGCTACATGTGTTGCAAAGTATTTGAAATGGCGGTATTACTGTATATACAGTGGTGCCTGTGTAAAAAGGCGAATACCATTTGGACCAGCCATGAGTGTTGAAACATTGCACGCGGGGTATCTTGACCGGCACATTTTAGAAGAAATAAAAATGAAAGTAACAACAATGTTTTTTGTTCAAGCAAGGTGACCGCGATATGCATGGAAAAATATACCTCATTTGTCTACAGCGCTCGATCTTCTCTCCTATTTTATTGTGTGTGTGTGTGTGTGTGTGTGTGTGTGTGTGTGTTTGTGCGTGTGTGTGTGTGTATGTGTGTGTGCGTACGTGCGTGTGTGTATGTGTGTGTGTATGTGTGTGTGTGTGTGTTGTATGTGTGTGTGTTGTGTACGTATGTATGTAGGTGTCTGTGTCTACATTTGTGCGTGTATGGGTGTCGCTATCTGTGTGTCTCGGTGTCTATGTGCTGAATTTTCGATGACTGGACAGTCAGTCTAGCTTTTCTCAGAAACGGGTTTAAACATCGTCTACTCAGTAAATAAGCCTACAGTCATGTGCTTGCCCTTGAGTAGCTGTAAGATTCTGTGATGGCTTATATAAATTCTGGAGGATGTAATTTTGGTGCTATAAAGAACCGACGCGCTCACAAAACAAAACGAACACTAGAATTGGAAAATTAATTAAAGTTTATTGAATACTTGTCGATGTCATGGTAATTCGGAATCAGCTCATAATATCAATATATAAAAGGCTAAACATAAATCTATGGAGAGGCTAGGTAACCTATATCGGAGCGTGGCGGAAAAACTAATCTAAGTTTAGAAAGTGAATTAAAGCTAAAATGTGAAGTAGAAAAGACTAGCTTGAGTGAGAGTGCAGAACAGTAGAGTGTGAAGCGTGGAGCATGGAGCGAGAAGCGCGGAGCGTGGTGCGAGAAGCGCGGAGCGGTGGAAACTGATAGAAAAGAAAAAACTAAACTTAGAATTCGAAACATCAAACTAAACATCAAAGGTGTCCTAAAAACATAAACATCAAAGGTGTCCTAAAAACATAAACATCAAAGATGGACGACAAAATGGCGGCCGAAACAAGATGGCGGCAAATCAATAAAAAATCACCAAGACAAAAATATGTTAGAAAAACCCTACATAGAATAAACGTAGGACACAGAAACGGAAAGAAGACAAAGAAACGGACAGAAGACACAGAGACGGAAAGAAGACAAAGAAACGGAAAGAAGACACAGAAACGGACAGAAGACAAAGAAACGGACAGAAGACACAGAAACGGACAGAAGACAAAGAAACGGACAGAAGACACAGAAACGGACAGAAGACAAAGATTCGGACAGAAGACAAAGAAACGGACAGAAGACACAGAAACGGACAGAAGACAAAGAAACGGACAGAAGACACAGAAACGGACAGAAGACACAGAAACGGACAGAAGACAAAGATTCAAAACGAAAATTACACGAATTCGGTAAATAAAAGAAACAGTCAGAAATGGATACTCGCCTTTGACAGCATCAATAATCTAAAAACAGACTCAAGGCGAGCAACTGAACCTGAACTACAAAATAACTTAAAAACAAAACTGGAGGCTGGCAGAAAACACTGGGCCCCGGAACAGAGCAAAAAAATCTATCTATCCTAAAACATCTTGTTCCGTGAACGGCTTCCCAGTAAGTGACGACGAATACAGGCTATCCACCACAGAGGTGAACTAAAAATACTGCGCGTTACTACAATATTACTGTTGCAAAACATGCGTCCCGTGCTCTCCGGGGAAAAACTCCAAGGCTGTCCAGCGTGAGCCATACAGGCACATGAAATTAAAATCAGAAAAACGCCGGCCACACTACCTTGTTTATAAATTAGTTCGTTACAATATTTAACGTCATTATAACAAAACAAAGTTCGTACCAGGACGCTCATACTTAATAAAGAAAAATAAAAGATAAAGAGCGAGCTAGACCCGCACGCGAACCTACAGAGGTGGTTGCAAAATGGGAACAATTAGGGACAAAAGTGAGAAAAGTGAAAGAAAAAAGGTGAGAAGGAGATCAGAAAAAGGGGAAACCACCACCACGGAAAGTCGCATGCGAGTCAAGCTTGAAACATGACTAAAAAACACAAGCAAAACAAAAAGAATCTAAATACACAGAAGGCTCCTTAGCAGGGGCATTCACATTCCCCCCTCGAAGACATCTTAGTCTTTACAAAAGTCGACATAAAAAATCAACAAAAATCATCGAATACATGCGTGGTTCAAAAACAAAATCCGAAACATTACAGAATCCTTTTGGCATTATCCAAAACGTAGCTGTTCGAAACGCACTCTCATACGTGGTTCAAAATACAAAAAACCGAAACGTTACAGAATCCTTTCGGCATTATCCAAAACGTAGCTGTTCGAAACGCACTCTCAATGAGTCTCAATCTAAAAAATCACACGTGTTCTTTCAACAAATGTAACATCATATTTCGTCGGTCCGTCACTGTCAACATACCGTGTCAACATTATTCTTATTCGATCTAAAAAATCACACGTGTTCTTTCAACAAATGTAACATCATATTTCGTCGGTCCGTCACTGACAACATACCGTGTCAACATTATTCTTACACCTTTACATAAACCGCAACTCAGTATGAAAGACTGTAGTCGCAACCTACAGAAGAATACAAATGAAAAACATCTTCCGTCTTCTTAATCATAAGCACAGGCATCCGCACGCGGGAAGGACTAAACAAAACCGATTCATTAAGCGCTTGCCTCTGTCAAGAGCTTTCGTTCCAAAATGCGGAACCAAAAACATATATATATACAAAATGGAGAGAAACCACAAAGTCACAAAAAATATTTGCATTAAAACGAAATTTTCTCCCCAAATCAAAACAGCGCCACCTGTCAAAAAGGCGAACGGATTACGTCAGACCAAAACATGCACAAACGGTCTGTCGAAAACAGTAAAGTTCACTGGGAAAGTCATTGAGTGTCCGGGTCTGCCTTCACCAGCACGGTCAGCTTAGAGATGGGGCGCCAGTAGTAGAAAGTGGAATGGCTCGTCTTCGAGGTGACCTTGACAGTCTTGAGCTTGCAGGTACGCACGAGTCCATCGTCGCTGGGGCGAACCTCCGTCACGAGTCCAAGAGGCCAATCTGCTCTGCATACGGCTTCGTCACGTAGCACGACGACATCTCCGACAGCAACGTTACGTTGGGGAAGAAGCCACTTTCTTGTTCGTCGTGCTCTTCTTCGTTCTTGTCTTCTTCGTACTGGTCTTCTTCGTTGTGGTCTTCTTTGTACTGGTCTTCTTCGTACTGGTCTTCTTCGTACTGGTCTTCTCAAAATCCTTTCCATGACATGGAGGGGGTCGGAGATGCTGGGTTCGGCGAGTGTCGTGCGATATACGGAAGTGACTGATTCACCTTCGTACTCGCTGAGACAATGTTCTGTAAGAGACACGTGCATCACGTCATGGACAGACTGTTCTGGCGACACTTGTCCCAGTATGGTCCAACCCAACGGTGTGAGAACGGCGTATGGGTCTCCCTTGATGACTCTCTCTGGCATGAATAGCTCTGCATGATCGTAGCCAATCAACAACCCGGGAGTGCAGCCTTCGAGCAACGGGGGAATCTCGCTGGCAATATGACTCAAATGCTTGATGTTACGAGCGGTCTCTGATGTTGGTATGTTCTCAGTGTCATTGGTGAGATGGTCCGTCGTGTAGAGCGTTTTCAGGTTGTGGGAAACATTGGAGTTGAGGGCCTTGACACACAATCCGGTCACTCTCTGACATTCGATATGAGTGTTCTGAGAAGTCATAGTGTTCAGCCTCAATGACGCTGGCTCGGAATGAGTGTTCAGCTTGTCACTCAAAGATTCAGTAACGAAGGAGATGCAAGACATGGTGTCAAGCAGCGCGTATGTCGTATGCTCTACCGTGGGATTCTCCTTCGTCGAAACTCTGACCGGAACAATCATGGTAGCTCTGACTGGTCTGTCCGACTTGTTGGTTGTCGCGAATGCTGATCCAGAGGCAGAAACACGGGCATCTTGACTGATACAGACAAACCTTGAAGAATCTGGCGGTCCCCGGGCATTCCGTTGCTGATTGGGAAACTTCTTCCTGTAGCTAGGCGCTCCATGCAGCATAGTGAGATGTGGGCCTTGGCACTTGTCACATATCGCCCTAGTAGTGCAGTCTACACTTCTATGGTCAGTCTTTCTGGCACAGGAAAAGCACAAGGACGCTTCGTACATGAAGTGTTTCCTGTCCTCAACGGGAATCTCATCGAACCTCTGGCATCTGAGTAGAGGATGAGAAGAAGAGCTGGTCGGAAAACGAACGGTACAAAAGGGACAGACTTCGTCGCAGTTCGTACTCAGGACAGTTTTAGCGTGGTGCTGACATCTGTCACACTCTTGACATGCAGATGTAGTAGAACAATCCGTACTGTACGATGTTTTCTTGGGGACTGCTGAACTGGCGGTCTGTGAGGTGGAAGAGGCGGCAGATTTGCTGGAGGAGAAAAGGGGCTCGCAAAGGATGTCTGCCTCTGTCTTGATGAAAGCTGACAACTCCTCAAAGGTAGGGTAGCGTCTCTTCTCGTTCTTGGTCTTGTGTACTTTCCGCACCCAGTTTCTCACCAACCAATCTGGAAGCTTGCTCATGAGTGTCTTGTGATAGGCTTGGTCTTCCAGATTCTGTAGCTGGCCTATCACTCGGCTCGCCACAAGGCATTGTCCAAGAAAGTCCGAGAAGGCGCGGAGGGCTTGTCCATCTTTGGGTTTGATAACCGGCCATGCATCTAGTTTCTCTCGGAAGGCTCTGGCAACGACGAAAGAACTGCCGAACCTTTCCTCCAACGTCTGAAGGGCCTGCTGATAGGCCTGGGCATCCCTGATCAGAAAGAGTCCCTTGACCGCATCCTTCGCCGGACCGTCCAAGTACTTCTCCAAGTAGAGGAGCTTTTCCTCTGCAGAAACGCCCTGCCGCTCAATCAAAAGAGTGAATGAGGACCTCCAGAGAGGGTACGTCAAAGGATCTCCTGAAAACGTAGTGGGCTCCTGCGTCGGTAACCTGTTGATCAGGAGAGCCTCAGCTAGAGTACGAGCTAGGGCAGAACCCTCGGAGAGCGCTGGTTGGCCTTGCATCTGAGGAAGGTATGCATCTTGCCCGTAGTAGTCTGAAGGGCTCGTGACCGGAGCCTCTTGAAAACCATGCTGTGTGTAGTCAGTGTCAGGAGCAAAGCTTGCAGCGTGGTCATATTGCTGTGTTTGCATGGGAGGATGCATGACAGAAGGCCCATATGCAAAGCTTGGCACATAGGTCGGAGACTCTCGGGAGGTCATGGCAGGAAAAGGACCAGGGAAAGGCCCGGGAAAAGGTCTCGCTGATGGATTGAGGGATTTGTGAGGGAAACGGGAAGGCGCGTAGATCTGGCGAGGACGATCTCCGTGGCTTGGAATCTCAGCTTTGACAAACTGAGGCCGAAAGGAGGTCGCGAATTGGCCTCCGACTCTTGTCGTCATCGTGGTGGCTGTAGTCATCGTCGTAGTGGTAGGAGCCGTGGCTGTGACCGCTGCTGGAAGTGGGTGAGAAGCGGAGACAGGTTGGGCAAGGGTCCTGGAGATGCCTCGAAGAGTGTCGCGGATATCCTCGGCGGCCGACTGGAGATGCGAAGGGGCATAAGCCCTGACCTCCGTGGGCTGCTGAAGTGGCGGGAGTCCAGGCTTGGCTGCCGCAGGCTGATGTTGCCCAGAGACGAGGGTGTTGGCTGCCGGCTGGTGACGCGGGCGGGCGTAGGTGTCGGCTGTCGCAGGCTTATATGTATCTTGTGTGTGCTGTGTGTGCCTATCATACCCTACCGCCACATCTCCTATGCTCTCTGAGTGTGTACCTACATGTAGGGGGTTGTGAGTACCTAGGTACCTATCAATGGGGCTGTCACGAGGTAGTTGGGGCATGAATCTTTCTCTAGCCCTTTGCTGGTCTTCTATGTCAGTTTTAAGGATCTTAAAAACGTCATGCTCTTCTTGCATCTTGCCTTCTCTTTCCACCCTCTCTAGTGCAGCCTTAACTTCTTTTTCTTTTTTCTTCAAAGATAACCTTTCATCTTGAGCTTCTCTCTCTAAACGAGCACACTCTCTTTCCATCTCTCTTTCCATCTCTGCCTTCTTCTCAGCAGCGAGAGCCATGGTCCTAGAAGCCTTCTCTTCTAAAAGCAAAAGAGTCTCTTCTTGTCTGGCCCTTTCATCTGCGACCATTTGCTGGGACCTAAATCTTGCTGCGCTTACCGCCAAAGAAGCATCTAGAGAAACCTCTCTAGCACCTCCAGAAGCGACTGTGGAAGTCAAGTCCGAGCTGGAGGCGTACGGGTCTAACTTGGGAAAGAGACTGCGATATTGTTCTTTGAGCGTCTCCGTTTGCATGTGCATATCGCTCAGATCCTCTTCTATAGCTACATCACTTTCAGCCACTTGACAAAGCCTCGAGTTCGCTACATTCAGCTCGTCTATGTGCTCACAGAGGTCTATTTTATGAGCTTTAAGGACTCTCCTTTTGTCTGGTGTTTCCCTAAAGGCTGTGCACAACTCGCTGATCATATTCTTATGAGCTCGGCTTAGGGCCCAGTACTTGTCTGACAGCTCCCTCACCTCAGCATTAAGTCTAGCCCTAACAATGGCGGGGCCTCTTTCTTCTCTACTTCGTTGAGCGAGATGCTCTGCACTTGCAGCCTGTTGGGAGGGCTCAGTTCCTAAATCTTCCTGTGTGAGAGAAAGTTCAGCTTGAGGAGGAATGCTATCTGAATTCAAAGTGTCTTGGGTCTGAGAGGGTTCAACTAGAGGCTCGCCCTGAGCGCCATCATGGTCGCCTTCATTCTTACGACTATCAGTGTCCGAAGCAAAATGTTCATCCCTCTCTACCTTCAAAGTGTAAGGGGATAGCTCGGCACTCTCATGAGCAGGTAATTTCTCATCCATACTTTAAGTCAAGTGAAAACGTAGAGGTTAACAAAGACTTGCGAAATATAGAGAAGCAAAATTCAAAACGGCACACCTCGGGTCACTCACTAGAGGGGAAGAAAATACGAAGTACGAAGTGTGCAATGCTATGGTCAACAAACCTAAAATAATACCTAAGTTGCTCTGCTCTGGGCCCGACAAATAAATTAAAATACTGTTCGCTAGATGCGAAACACAGTTCCTTTAAGACAAAAGGTTCATGATCTCTTCACAAGATTCGTAAGGATAAGAAGTTCAAAAGTCAGTGGCCCTAATCACAGGCCTACAAAAGTTCATAAAGTTCTTTCTCGAAAACAATCCAAAATGTTCCAAAAAATATCAAAGTTTCCACTGTGCTTGCCCTTGAGTAGCTGTAAGATTCTGTGATGGCTTATATAAATTCTGGAGGATGTAATTTTGGTGCTATAAAGAACCGACGCGCTCACAAAACAAAACGAACACTAGAATTGGAAAATTAATTAAAGTTTATTGAATACTTGTCGATGTCATGGTAATTCGGAATCAGCTCATAATATCAATATATAAAAGGCTAAACATAAATCTATGGAGAGGCTAGGTAACCTATATCGGAGCGTGGCGGAAAAACTAATCTAAGTTTAGAAAGTGAATTAAAGCTAAAATGTGAAGTAGAAAAGACTAGCTTGAGTGAGAGTGCAGAACAGTAGAGTGTGAAGCGTGGAGCATGGAGCGAGAAGCGCGGAGCGTGGTGCGAGAAGCGCGGAGCGGTGGAAACTGATAGAAAAGAAAAAACTAAACTTAGAATTCGAAACATCAAACTAAACATCAAAGGTGTCCTAAAAACATAAACATCAAAGGTGTCCTAAAAACATAAACATCAAAGATGGACGACAAAATGGCGGCCGAAACAAGATGGCGGCAAATCAATAAAAAATCACCAAGACAAAAATATGTTAGAAAAACCCTACATAGAATAAACGTAGGACACAGAAACGGAAAGAAGACAAAGAAACGGACAGAAGACACAGAGACGGAAAGAAGACAAAGAAACGGAAAGAAGACACAGAAACGGACAGAAGACAAAGAAACGGACAGAAGACACAGAAACGGACAGAAGACAAAGAAACGGACAGAAGACACAGAAACGGACAGAAGACAAAGATTCGGACAGAAGACAAAGAAACGGACAGAAGACACAGAAACGGACAGAAGACAAAGAAACGGACAGAAGACACAGAAACGGACAGAAGACACAGAAACGGACAGAAGACAAAGATTCAAAACGAAAATTACACGAATTCGGTAAATAAAAGAAACAGTCAGAAATGGATACTCGCCTTTGACAGCATCAATAATCTAAAAACAGACTCAAGGCGAGCAACTGAACCTGAACTACAAAATAACTTAAAAACAAAACTGGAGGCTGGCAGAAAACACTGGGCCCCGGAACAGAGCAAAAAAATCTATCTATCCTAAAACATCTTGTTCCGTGAACGGCTTCCCAGTAAGTGACGACGAATACAGGCTATCCACCACAGAGGTGAACTAAAAATACTGCGCGTTACTACAATATTACTGTTGCAAAACATGCGTCCCGTGCTCTCCGGGGAAAAACTCCAAGGCTGTCCAGCGTGAGCCATACAGGCACATGAAATTAAAATCAGAAAAACGCCGGCCACACTACCTTGTTTATAAATTAGTTCGTTACAATATTTAACGTCATTATAACAAAACAAAGTTCGTACCAGGACGCTCATACTTAATAAAGAAAAATAAAAGATAAAGAGCGAGCTAGACCCGCACGCGAACCTACAGAGGTGGTTGCAAAATGGGAACAATTAGGGACAAAAGTGAGAAAAGTGAAAGAAAAAAGGTGAGAAGGAGATCAGAAAAAGGGGAAACCACCACCACGGAAAGTCGCATGCGAGTCAAGCTTGAAACATGACTAAAAAACACAAGCAAAACAAAAAGAATCTAAATACACAGAAGGCTCCTTAGCAGGGGCATTCACAGTCATGTCATGTTCGATTACATACAGTGGAATACAAAGCGGTGTACTGTACTGTTTCGGTATTTTTCTTTGTGTCGAGCACCGCTAAAGCATATATTAATTTTACACTTCGTCTCTGAATAGTCGAACTCCCGTGCGAGGAAGCGGGAGGATGTTATCGAATGACCCTAGCGCATGCGCAAAGGAAGGAATTCCTCGTTATAGAAATAGATTGACTGGTGACCTTGCTTTACACGGCAACTTGAAAGTCGGCGATCTGGTCGTCACCCGTGCATACCGAATGAGCGCCTGCGGTAGGTGAGGGCCCCAAAGGGTTTAAAATCGTGATCGTGATTGGCGTTTAAACAAAAAGGAGACCACTCAAAGATGAGGGGGTGACTGGAAGCTTTATTCATGCTTCAATAAAATACCATAATAAAATAATGCAAAATGTCGCGCTTGAAATGAGATTAAAAGACATGTACATATTTTCACTGAGGATTTGCTGCGCGCATAATAAACATCCCACAGTGGCGCATAAATATCAAAACATAGTATACTCCACAACAGCAGGATGGATAATCCTGTCTTGGCCCACACAAACATACGCGCTAAAAAAAAACAAAGGAAAAACAACAAACCACACACAACGAATTAATACTCAGACACACGCACATAATTATGTCTTTCTTGTAACACAAGCATAACCAACACCATACAACAAACAAGCATATAACAAAAAATACATGCAGAGGCAGTTAATTCTTCATAATCATTAAAAAAAAAAGGATAAGGTATTCCAGTCACACTAAGCTCAAAAGGGTGGGAGGGAGGGGAAAAATGTTTGTGTGCGCACTCGCGTGAGTTTGGCAGCGAACTGACGCAGTGGACCCAGGCCTGTGTTCACAGCGACACGCGCACGTGAACTTGCTGATTCACTCAGCGTAGCGACAGCCGTGGGAGCTAAAGGCCCAAATACAGGCGACGTTAATCCCTAGTAGTTTAAAATACATTTCTGGGAAATTCCTATTAAACAAAAAGGAGACCACTCAAAGATGAGGGGGTGACTGGAAGCTTTATTCATGCTTCAATAAAATACCATAATAAAATAATGCAAAATGTCGCGCTTGAAATGAGATTAAAAGACATGTACATATTTTCACTGAGGATTTGCTGCGCGCAAAATAAACATCCCACAGTGGCGCATAAATATCAAAACATAGTATACTCCACAACAGCAGGATGGATAATCCTGTCTTGGCCCAATTGTCCAAATCCACTTCACTCACTCTACCTTTAAAGTCCCTTTAGTGCGCTGTCACAGATTAAAATGTCCCTTTACGTTTTGACAGCGCACTGCCTCTGTGCGATTGCGGAAGCAATCCGATCACCAGGGATGGCAATGTAAGCTAGGCAAGCGTATGAGCGCCAGTCTCCAATCTGGCGAATTGTCTCTATCGGAAGACCGACTTGATAAGCCCAGGAAGCACCCCCTCTGCGGAAACTGTGCCCGGCGTACTGCTTGGGATCAACACCTGCCTGCTGCAGGCACTGCTTAACTTTTGACACGAAGGACGAGGGGGTCAGGGGGGGAGAAGGGGGGGTTGCCGGACGAGGCCACGAAGGCGGGGCCGTCGGGCGGGGCGTGGGGGGGGGGGGGGGGGCCTGAAAGCTTGGAAAATCGCAGCGACCGGGCAGAGCAGAGCAGAGGGCATCCTCCTGAAAGTCAGAGTCAAAGTGCGATTTTTGAACTGAATAACCTTGGACCAACTAATGGTGATGCGCACAGCGTCTGGGTAGAACACACAGTCTTGTCTTCTCAAGTGTTTGGTAATCCATACAGACAGTCCCTAGACATCAATTAATAATCTACAAATAAAATAAAACAAGGTAAAACATGACTGTCAAAAAGGGGGGTGACTAGCAGTTTCAGTTACCAGACACGAGCAATTTACGTAAGCGTTCGTGACCTCCCGACTCGTGAAGGCGGGAGACTGCGTCTGCAACGACGTTCCTGGCGCCGAGGTAGTATACCGCCTTCAGCCGGAAGTTGTAAGTGGCCGACGCCCAGAAGATCCTGCGCAAGGACTGCATGACGAAGCTGTCTCTGCACGAGCCCTTGTTGATGATGGCCACCGCCGCCTGGTTGTCGGAGTGGACGAACACCTTCTTGCCCGCCCACAGGTGAGACCAGCGAGTGACCGCCGGTTCGAGGGCGAGCACCTCCTTGTAGTTGATGTGCAAAGAGGCGGCGCGAGGCCAGTGGGTCTGCCAGTGCGTGTAGACCCAATCGCCCTGGTTGAACGCCCCCGCCGCCTCCGTGCAAGCGTCGATGCTGATGGGCGTGGCTGGTCGGCAGTCGACTAGTGGCATGGTACCGTTGAAGGTTCGCAAGAACCTAAGCCACCAGTCGATGTCGAGGCGCATCTCTTTGGTGACTCTGGAGCGATGCCACGGGCAGCGCAGCGTAGCGATGCGATCGAGGAGCCGCCGAAGGTGAAAGCGGCCCCCGTAGATGCACTGAGAAGCCCAGTTTAGCTTCCCAGCTAGGCTCTGGAGCTGGCGTTTGGAGACCTTGGTGCTGGAGAAGACGCCCTGCAGATCTTGAGTGAGGTCCTTCACCTTGGCGTCGGGCAGCTCCATGGTCATAGCGACGGTGTCCAGCGTGATGCCCAGGAAGGTTAGACGCTGGGTAGGGCCCTCCACCTTGGAGTAGTTGATGGCGAAGCCAAGCTGCCTCACTAAACGCATGAGGGCGTTCAGCGCGGCTTGACATAGCTCGGAGGTCTCAGCAGTCAGCAGGAAATCGTCCATGTAGGCGACCACACCCTTGTGGCCTTGAGCATGCATCATGTGGCGGATGGCTTGCGAAAGTTCGTGGAATACCTCGGGGGATCGCCGCGCGCCGAAGGGCAGACGAGTGTCTACCATAAAAGTCTCTGTTGGCGATCCCTCGAAGTTCCAGGCTACGCCTGTAGCCGGATAGTTGGAGGGGTGAATGCGCACTGACCTGTATGCGCTGGCCAGGTCGAGTTTAGCGAGATAGCAGCCTGGTGTGATGAGATCTACGGCATCTTGAAGCTTCTGGAACTGAAACGGCGAGCTGTGTGCGAAGTCATTTAAGGCGCTGCCGACGGGGCGACTGCAGTCGTGGATGATGCGCACTTTATCACCGTCTTTCTTGGGGATAGCGCCGAGAGCCGACACGATGTTGGGTTTGCTGTCACACTGCTTATAATGTCCGTGCTCAAGCTCCACCTTAATCTGCTTCTCCACCTTATGACGGGTGGCGCCCTCTGTCGCTGACTTGTAGTTTTTCTGGTACACGCTGTCGGTGATGTCGTCAACGTCGACGATGCTGAAGCGTTCTTTGACGCCTTCCAGGATGTAGTCTCTTTTGGGGTAGTCCGCGGGCAGCAGACGGTGCCAGGCTTCGTACACGAGGCCCGCTTCACGCACTGGCTGGCTCAGTGGCGCGGGGGAGCGTTTTTTTCAGACCCGAATTGCCCGCCGGAAGCTGTAGCCGTGGACCGCATCGTTGGGGGGTTGGTTTGGGGTGACTGGTCGCTGGGTGCGTTGGAGAGTTGGTTGTGGCGATATTTGCAGGCCTTGCCAAAGGAACACGAACCGCGTGCCTTAAACTGTTTGCACTCGGGTACGGCCTGCCGCTGCGAAACTGTTGGGGTGCTGCGTTGTGCTCTGGGCTCCATCTTCGCCTCCATGTAGGGCGGGTACGTGCCCCACGGGAAGCTGTGCTCCGCCTGCAGCTCACGATACTGGTAGTCGAAGTCAAGGACCGACTCCCAGCTGTAACGTTCGGCATACTCCATGACGTTGACGGTGTGGGCCAGGTAGAATTCGACGTCTTGGCGCGGCAAGGCCCCCGTCTGCAAAAGGTTGTTCATTAGTCTACAGTTCGCTGCCACCCACTCCTCCATACGAATGCCGGAGTAGGGGTGCTGATCGTCCGTGCGGACAACCAGTCGCTGCTCTGTGTCAACTATCAGTTCTTTCTTCTGCGATTGTCTTCTCTTCTTTGTTTTCTCAGTGAGAAAGTCAGTGATGTGAGCAGTTTTCTTCTTATGCGCTTTGATTGTGAGTGTCAGACGGGGGTCGAAACAGGCAAAACGATCGGCGTGCGGGGTGGACACTGTTTGTGGTTGATTTTGCTGTGGGTCGCGTAAAAAAAGTTCGTCAAAACGCTTACCGGCGTCCGTCAGTGCCGTTCCGTTTCTGATGTCTGCCATCATAATCTGGGGGATGGAGCTGGATGCACCCCCCTCGCCGGCTGTAAGAACTTGCTGAAGGTCATCGATGCCGGCTTGACGCGTGTCTTTTTGAAAAGTTCCAATCGCCGTGCGGAGAGCCTTGCGTTGACCAAGCGTGACACCCAGCGTGGCCATGTCTTCTTCTGTCAGCGTAGAGAGGAGATGTTCAGACACAATGTCTTCCTTTTGCAACGCCTGCAAAGTCTTTTTTGTTAGACTGTTCGAATTACACCACTCTTCGAAGTTGAATTCCTCTCCCATCTTGGCAAAAAGCTTGTTTCTTGACAGCAGCGGAAAAATGTTTGTGTGCGCACTCGCGTGAGTTTGGCAGCGAACTGACGCAGTGGACCCAGGCCTGTGTTCACAGCGACACGCGCACGTGAACTTGCTGATTCACTCAGCGTAGCGACAGCCGTGGGAGCTAAAGGCCCAAATACAGGCGACGTTAATCCCTAGTAGTTTAAAATACATTTCTGGGAAATTCCTATTTTTGACCTTTCTGTGACCGTGATTGCCGAAATTTCCATTTCTGTGATCGTGATGGGACTTTGCCCGTGATCCGCGATGACAAAAAAATCAAGTCTCGTGATCGTGATCGTCATTTGTTTTCGTGATCGTGATGGGCATTATTGCAAAGCATTTTATTTTCAACGTACATTTTTCACAGCTGTATCACTCCATGATCCTCTATTCGTCAAGGAGCCAATCCCGATTGAAGGGAAACAACAACACATTCAGAAATATGATTTTGACAGCGATTGCTTCCCTTTAAGAGAACCAATCACAAAAAAAGAGATCCAATCAGAAGGCGAATTGCAAAAGTCTGCCAAACTTCATCCAATGGAAGGGCTTCGTGCTAAAGTTTTGAGTGCATTCAGTCAAATTCGAATTCGAAGATCAAAAATGGCGTGCAGCGGTACTGTCATCGAACTTGGTGGGGGTTGGAAAGGGGCGAAGCCCCCTTGAAGCTGAACGTTTTTGGTAATCTTGAACTTTAGCGTGTTAAATTCATAGCTCAGTATCCAGTGACATTCTTGACTTATTTTTGATACAAGTCCATGTAAGCAAGCCAAAGAACATTTGTCGCGAAATTAATTGACGGATTGAGCTCCAAACTTAAGCATAATTAATTACATTGGTTGTTCAATCAACGAAAATGCACCGAAAATGGCGTACGTTGTCAACCATGGGACATCATTTACACGAAAGAGTTGTCTCCCTTTGCCCGCTCATACGGATAATTCCTTCTTTGACCCATGTAAACGAAATGCATTCGTACAGTTCATCGGAGTTCATTCCGTAACTTCAAAGGGATCTAAAATGACTTGTTATGATTACAAGTGCAGGTTCTACAAATTTGGAGACTTAAATGCCTCTGAATTATGAGCTATGAATTTAACACGCTAAAATTCAAGATTACCACGTTTTTTGATGTTTCTGGAGGGAAAGGAAGCCTCTCCTTGAACTTGACGAAAAAGGTGAATTCGACAGCAAGCTGTATAAGCAATGAAGAAGAATTGAGATTGTAAAAAAATCGTTGAAGAAAAATGTCTTTCGAAAGGGGGTGAGAGGTGCGATTTCTCCTCGGATTTCATGATGATCCAGATGCAACCCTCCCCCCCTCCCTCCCCCACATAAAAAAGCGTTTGGCAGGTACATGCTTAAGCCAGGGGGGGTGGTGTGTTGCACAACCCCTGTACCCCCCCACCCCCCTAGTCCGGCCCTGTCTATGTTGCTCTATGACTGTTCTGAATGTAGGCAAAGATCTTGAAATTTTTTCAAGATCTTTGAGTTTGATTGAGATCATTGACATTTGCATTGTCGACATTGCCACGTCCGGCTGTCACTCGCTCAGTGTGACCTCGACTGGCTCGAGTCTGATCGAGTCTGCGTGTAGCCAAAACCGAAACTAGAAATGTGTTTTTCATCCCAGCAACGTGGACACGCTTGGCATAGATTCTAATTGTCGCTCCTTTGCATTAAGCTTGGATTTATTTTAGCGCCTGTAAACTTTTCAACAATGGGTTAAATTCAGGAACTATGGCGGGGAGACGTGCCAGTTTGGGTCACTTGATCCTCATGTCAAAGTCGATCAAAGTCATGTTCGTTGGGGATTTTGTTATTATAGACTCTACCATCACACATACATGTACTTTAATTTCAATCCACCCAATAGCTTTTGAGAAAATGGGTTTAAAAGATTTAGCTCTGGAAATGTGAAATTGTGCAAGTATATATTCATGTGTGTGAGTGAGGGTGTGGGAGTTGAATGGCGTATGAGTGCAGGGGCAGATTAGGGGGGGGGTGTGGTTACAGGGGTTCCGGAACCCCGCCCCCCCCCCCACCCGGCTGTCAAAAAAATTAAAAAAATTAATACTAATTTTAAATGAAATAATGAGTGGCTGCTGACACCAGTTGATCATGGTTAAAATCAAGGATAAGCCATAAATTGTTCATAAAATAGCTAAAACTCTTCAGCTTCTGGGGGGCTAAGCCCCCCAGACCCCCCAACGGGGCCTTGCCCATGTACCCCACAAGGGGTCTACCCCTGGACCCCAGGTTGTAACTCCCCCCCCCCCCCCTCTGGCTTAACTGCTCCGCCCCTGGCGAGTGTATATCAGTTCAGTCCTGTGAGTGTCTGTGTGAGAGAGAGAGAGCGAGAGAAAAAAACAATGAAAACAACATTCTTGTTACTGATTACAAATCACGATATGTATTTCTATGTGTGTGTGTGTGAAAGAGAATTCAAAAAAATAAAATTAAAAAGTGCAACAGTTGTCAATTTGTGTTGAATAAACAATAGATCCAGAGGAGCGAATTACTGTGCGGTTGTGTTTACTTTGACACGTGCTTTCTGTACCTGCAACTTTTACCGTGACCGTGATTTGCCACTGGTGTTCGTGATCGTGAAAACAAAAATCAAGGTAACTGTGATCGTGAAAGCTAAAATTTCCCTTCCCGTGATCGTGATGATACCCCCCCTTTGGGGCCCTCGTAGGTGGGGACTTTCAAGTCATGACTTCGCTGAAATCGGCGTGTACTTTACACGGCACTCATGCATAACTCCCCAGAGCGTGTTTTTAATCCAAACATATCATATCTATATGTTTTTGGAATCAGGAACCGACAAGGAATAAGATGAAAGTGTTTTTAAATTGATTTCGAAAATTTAATTTTGATAATAATTTTTATATTTTTAATTTTCAGAGCTTGTTTTTAATCCAAATATAACATACTTATGTGTTTTTGGAATCAGAAAATGATGGAGAATAAGATGAACGTAAATTTGGATCGTTTTATATATTTTTTTATTTTTACAATTTTCAGAATTTTAATGACGAAAGTCATTAATTAATTTTTAAGTCACCAAGCTAAAATGCAATACCGAAGTCCGGGCTTCGTCGAAGATTACTTGACCAAAATTTCAAGCAATTTGGTTTAAAAATGAGGGCGTGACAGTGCCGCCTCAACTTTCACGAAAAGCCGGATATGACGTCATCAAAGACATGTATCAAAAAAATGAAAAACACGTCTGGGGATATTATACCCAGGAACTCTCATGTCAAATTTCAAAAAGATCGGTCCAGTAGTTTAGTCTGAATCGCTCTACACACACACGCACAGACAGACAGACAGACAGACACACACACACACACACACATACACCACGACCCTCGTCTCGATTCCCCCCTCTACGTTAAAACATTTAGTCAAAACTTGACTAAATGTAAAAACCAGAAAGTAACAGAAAGGAAGCTTAAGAGGGCTGCCGTACAATAGGTTCCCCTTTCACTTAATTCGTTGTCTGAAATAAAAGCTAGGTTGTCGGTTATAAAATCTGTTCAAATATCCCAGAACTCTTCTTCATCGTCATTATGGTTACTGTCGTCGTCGTAGTCTTCTTCTACAACAAAAACAACGCTCCTCTCAAGTACTGCTATCATTATCACGGTTAAAAGTTGCTACGTACGGGAATGAATGCTTTAGTTGGAGTAAGAAGGTTTTTGCAATAGTTCCAAGTGGCATAGTTTAATGAGATACGATACCGATACACGCACAGCCTAGCGGTGACAGTGCAAGATTAAGAAACTATCCTCTGCTATTATGAAAAAAAGTCACCCAGCCAAACTCCATTCTGGAAACTCTAATTGTCATTTCTCCGAGACACACACATAAGAAGTGACTGAATTGTTTAGTGATGCCACTGTTTAAATTGTTGTGTCTCGTCGAATTTTATTTCGCTTTTGACGTCAGACATTTCACTTTGAAAGTGAGTGTCCGACAAAACGTCTGGGTTTGATTATTTAATGTCGTAACTCCTTAATTCAAATGAAGTCTTTCCTTGTTGACAGCCCCACCTAAAATCACAGACTGCAGCAAAAAGAAGTACATTGACGGAGTGGATGACGTCACAGTCACGTGCGAACCTTCAACCGCCTCCGCCACAATAGAGTGGGTTCTGTCTCCCACGGGAGGCACTGAGTCAACTCTTACAACCTGTACTGGAGGAGTGACCGGTTGCGCAAATAGCGGAAAAGCAAAGTTCACCAACGACGGAACAAGAAGCACCTTGACCTACAGTAAAGTAACTAAGGCGGAGGGCGGCACCATCAAGTGCAAGGAAGAAAGTCAGGCTGACGAATGCACTGTCGAAGTTATATGTGAGTTCAATACAATAATTATAGGCAATTATCGCATTTTTAATGAGCACATGACAAAAACATCTGTTGTCATTGGTCAGCTAGGAACAGTATATTATAAGATGTTTGATGGGTTGTTGACAGACCAGCTTTTTTGTCGGTCTGAGGGGGAGCATATCGTCTTTTGTTTCATATTTATTGACCAAGGCCGAAGGCCGCGGTCAATAAATATGAAACAAAACTCGATATGCCCCCCGAGAACCGACAAAAAAGCTGGTCTGTCAACAAACCACCAAACATCGTTTTTGTCATCATTTTGGTAGTGAGAAAATAAGTGCACAATCAACCCAGGGAGCCATGCTTTGAAACACGGGTTCCGTGCTGATAACCACACGAGTCCCGGTTTGATAACTCTGGCAATCAACGATAGCCGTGGAGCGAGGATTATCAGAATGAGCTGGCGTGTGAAAGCAACTTTCTGTGTTTTTGAGTTCATTAAATGTTGGGATGAATATGTCAGGTTTGAGGATGCACAGTTCTGTAGGTTCATCCTCTCGGCTTTCTGTTGTAATTATTAAGCTGAGTGATCGAATGTGGAAGCTACGTTTGGTCAAAGGTCACAGAAGATTTGCGTCGTGCAGCGAAGTAAAGAATCGCGATCTTGTTTCGGACTCAGTACCTCTTTGTTTTTCATTATACCTGTCATTCTGCTTGCTCGGCTTTGTTAGATGTTTGCATATCTTGTTGCTATTTTATTTGCTTTTATTATTGTTTCTTATTTGTGCTTCGTTTATCGATAGAACGTCTTGTGCATGGGTCAAAATGTGTGTGTCAGGGGTCGTTTTACTTGAACTTGACGTTCGTGTTTCTCCGAACGTCTGTGTATCGAAACACAGATACACGCACTCCATGACTCTGTAAGAAGACAAAACATATCGCTAGGTTTTTATTTGTTTTTGATGAATGTATGACTTTTCATGAAGTAGTTTTGTTTTTTGTTTACTTTTGCCAGTTTGCCAGTTCGTTTTTGGAACTTTGCAAAGCAGTGTCGTGTCGTCTGTTTAGGTCTGGGGAAACACCAATGAAAAGAGCCGAAGAATCCCGGAGCGTTTCTATTGGGTTTGCTTTTGATTATCCATGTATAACCTGCTTCCTGCAACTATGGTAACCGGGGATTTATTGCCTGGGGAACATGATATTTATTTCCCAGGTGCTTGTGAATGAAAACTCGTGAAAATGATGACAATATACGTTATTTGCGTTTTTGACCTAAATATGAAATTTTACACAGATCGAGACAGTCATTGTTCTCCGAGACCGCGATAGCGGTCGAGGTAAACAATGACTGTGGAGATCTGTGTAAAATGTCATGTTTTGGTCAAAAACGCAAATAACATTTATGTATCGATCGATATCCGTTCAGGTACTGACTTTGTTGTTGTTTTGACGATTAAGGGCAGGTGGGCCAGTGCAAAATTGACCAAATCGTTCAAAACACTGTTTTGGGTATTTTAGCAGATTATGTTTCCATAACATACCTATCATCCATGTGTGTCGGTGTTTTTGTCAAAAGTGTCCTATTTATCTGTCAATAAAGACAAAATGTGAACATGTGTGGCATTGATTGTCTTCTGTAGTCGATATTCCCCCGCCAAAAAATGTCTCATTTCAAAGGCTAGTTACGGCTTTGTCCTCAGCAAAACAGTGCATTCACGACATACGAAACTGCGCAGCAGCTCTTGACCTATAACATGACATCAGTGTTTTGATGAATGTTCCATTCACTCAGCCACTTGTCCGTTGCAAAGGCAGCAATCGTAATCGAACGGAAATGTCCTTATTTGGAAGGTACTCGACATCCATTGGTTCGTGTCATAAACCGAAATCGGGAACCAGTTTACTTTGTGAGTGCGCATGCTCAGCTTACGAATTTTGCATACGGAAACTACCGAAGAGACTCTCGGCCATGACGGGAACACCCGAAGTTCACTCGGTTTTACAACATCCTGGTTACACATCAAACGATCGGTGACAACCGAAAGCGAATTTTTCCTTGAGAAACAACCTTTGATACGATAACAATGGCTCGAAATAAGAAAGAGGACAATGTCTTTATTAGTTCGGTTAGCAACAACAAGTAGTTCCGCTGGTACTAGGCCAAAGTTTGGATTCTGTCGGTGTTTCCGATACAGAGGAAAGCTTTGATCTCCACGCAGATCCACAGGTCGCCATTTCCGAACACGCCATGCAGCACACTTTTTACGTCTCGGCACTGGCTTGCTTTGCGCTGAATTTGAGTCAGTTTCTGTGCAGTATCTCCTCGACAAGCAAGTTGAGCATTTGCTACGCAAAAAAACAAAAACAGGAGAAAGTATCCAACATCAGTCAGATTATCGGTAATGTTTGCTGGGCCTGCCATTTCCCGAACGAAACTGGATCAGCAACTGTTCGTATCAATCTGCGCTTTCGTAAATTCCCGATTCCGTCACTGTCTTGACGAACTGTGTCATTTTCTTCACCGCGATACACAGTTCATTGCGAAGAGCTTCCTCAGTAAATCGTTCAGATTCCACGTACGATTTGTTGTCAAAAAACAACTCAAACGAAAGTTTCAAACTCATCATCCTCCATCTTGCTTGTCGAAGCACCAAAGTATTGTATCGATGAAAAAACAAAAGCAGAAAACTTCGAGGAAACCAACAAATCGACGAGATAACGGAAGGAAATAAGTCTGGTTCTGGCTCAAGTAAGTTACCGTTAAAAATACCGTTATTCTCGCATGCAAATACAAACGAGAATCGGGTCATTGATACACGTTTAGCGCTGGGGCAGTATCCCCATGCTGGTTGACAGAAGGAAAGAAGGGATGGACGCATAAATTCTCTGCTGGCGTGCTAAAGGCTAAGTAGTTTGCAATTCAAATAAACTAAGCTGTTCATTCATAACACAGTTTTGTCCTTGTGTGTCTGTTTCAATAGTGTTTCTGTGGTGTTCAATCTTCAATGTCGTTTTTCTCAGTTCAGCCATTTTGCCTACGGTTACGTCTTGGGTTACGCGATTTCTCTGGCTGTAATTTAGCTAGAGCAATATTTTCTTTTGTAGTTTGTGCAGAATATAACATTCTGGGGGATTACGAAGGGATTTTGCTGAAATGTTATTATAGTCATATCCAGATTATTTCAAAAAATAATTTCGCAAGCGTTACCCTAAAGTTGGACAGTTGTAACAAAGAAGTGTTCCTAACTCCAAATATAAATATAATAAACAAGATCTGCTTCGTAATCCCCTAGAGCATACCCAGAAGGATAAAATAAAACAATAATTAGAAGTGTGACAATCACATCTGATGAAAATCCGTGTATCTCCTGTACTCCACTTTTGTCTGTATTTTGACTGTTTTTGTCGCGTAAAACAAAAACCAGCAACCGAAAATACAAAAAGTGACTATTCTTTGTCATCATTTGTTCATTTCTTTCATAAAATAACATTCAGACACAATAAAACATTGAAAATTAAAAAAAAGGTAGTGCACTGGCACACACACATGCAATCAAACACACACACCAAGAACACCTGTTTACACCAAACACATACACTTCAATGCGCCACAAAAATAGTGCAACTTCAAAAGTTTATTTAACTCCTTCAATTAACATAAGAATATTTGATTGTCGCCACATTTTGTTCAGACCATAATCAAAGGAACGGAAAATTCATGAACATCAAATAAAACATCAATTACATTGCTACTTCTCTTTGCACTGTCAGTGTCAGTAACTGTTGTACACACTTGTCGTCACCCTGTCTCGCGATCAAGATTGGACGAGTTCATTGAGCTAGCTTGTGGGGTTTAACAGCAGAGACAATCAACACGTTTGGTCTTATTTTGTTATTGTGATGTTGAAGTTGTTTATGGTACAGTTGTGGAAAGTAGGCAGAACTTGCATTCTTGTGGATGGTGGCATGTCAGGTTTATTTTCTGCACTGAAGAAGAAATTCATATCTTCAAATGACATGTCGAAACTACTTGCCCTGCGCATATCGACTCGGCCGGTGGCCGGCTGTGTGTGCGACAGAGCTGAGTGAACTTCGAGGGGGGTTTGAATTTGGCCGCGGCAAAACTTGGAGTTGTGTGTTGCCTGCAATATGCTGATGGAGGGTGTCTCCCATGTTCATCTTTTGTTCAGCTGAAGTGTGTTGGTATTCGATCGGAGTTAAAAGTTGTCTTTTGTTTTCAATTTCTTCCCGAGATAGATCTGCAAATCGCTTCATTTTTGACTCACATGCGAAGCAAAAGTGAGTCTATGTACTCACCCGAGTCGTCCGTCCGTCCGTCCGTCCGTCCGGCCGGCCGGCCGGAAAACTTTAACGTTGGATATTTCTTGGACTCTATTCAGTCTATCAGTACCAAATTTGGCAAGATGGTGTATGTTGACAAGGCCCCAAAAAACATACATAGCATCTTGACCTTGCTTCAAGGTCAAGGTCGCAGGGGCCATAAATGTTGTCTAAAAAACAGCTATTTTTCCCATTTTTCCCATTTTTCCCATTTTCTCTGAAGTTTTTGAGATTGAATACCTCACCTATATATGATATATAGGGCAAAGTAAGCCCCATCTTTTGATACCAGTTTGGTTTACCCTGCTTCAAGGTCAAGGTCACAGGAGCTCTTCAAAGTTGGATTGTATACATATTTTGAAGTGACCTTGACCCTGAACTATGGAAGATAACTGTTTCAAACTTAAAAATTATGTGGGGCACATGTTATGCTTTCATCATGAGACACATTTGGTCACATATGATCAAGGTCAAGGTCACTTTGACCCTTATGAAATGTGACCAAAATAAGGTAGTGAACCACTAAAAGTGACCATATCTCATGGTAGAAAGAGCCAATAAGCACCATTGTACTTCCTATGTCTTGAATTAACAGCTTTGTGTTGCATGACCTTGGATGACCTTGACCTTGGGTCAAGGTCACATGTATTTTGGTAGGAAAAATGTGTAAAGCAGTTCTTAGTGTATGTCATTGCTAGGTTTAGTTATTTGACCTTGACCCTGAAGGTCAAGGTCATGTAAAGGTCAAGCATGTGAGTCGTATGGGCTTTGCCCTTCTTGTTACAGTTTGGCAGACGTGTGTTGTGATCTGTGGGTTAATCCGCGTGTCACAAATATGAAGTAAGTAGTTCCTTTGAAGTTTCGGTTGACCTGAAACGCCCAAATATGAAGTTTTGTAGGCCTCTGACGTCACATGGCTCAAAGAAGGGAAATCCAATGTTCAATCGATGCATCAAGTGATATCGCGAAGGAAGTTTAAATGCACTGTTAAAGTTATATGTGAGTACAAAATAATATAGGCTAATAAGGATAAAGATTAGGATACGATTTCATATAGTCCTGTGAGGTTACTCTCATCGAAATTCGTGGTTAAAGGTTAGAGTGGAACTCCTCTTCTAAGACATTAAACAAGTCGCGTAAGGCGAAAATACAATATTTAGTCAAGTAGCTGTCGAACTCACAGAATGAAACTGAACGCAATGCCATTTTTCAGCAAGACCGCATACTCGTAGCATCGTCAGTCCACCGCTCATGGCAAAGGCAGTGAAATTGACAAGAAGAGCGGGGTAGTAGTTGCGCTAAGAAGGATAGCACGCTTTTCTGTACCTCTCTTTGTTTTAACTTTCTGAGCGTGTTTTTAATCCAAACATATCATATCTATATGTTTTTGGAATCAGGAACCGACAAGGAATAAGATGAAAGTGTTTTTAAATCGATTTGGACAATTTAATTTTGATAATAATTTGTATATATTTAATTTTTAGAGCTTGTTTTTAATCCGAATATAACATATTTATATGTTTTTGGAATCAGCAAATGATGGAGAATAAGATAAACGTAAATTTGGATCGTTTTATAAATTTTTATTTTTTTTTACAGTTTTCCGATTTTTAATGACCAAAGTCATTAATTATTTTTTAAGCCACCAAGCTGAAATGCAATACCGAAGTCCGGGCTTCGTCGAAGATTACTTGACCAAAATTTCAACCAATTTGGTTGAAAAATGAGGGCGTGACAGTGCCGCCTCAACTTTCACGAAAAGCCGGATATGACGTCATCAAAGACATTTATCCAAAAAATGAAAAAAACGTTCGGGGATTTCATACCCAGGAACTCTCATGTCAAATTTCATAAAGATCGGTCCAGTAGTTTAGTCTGAATCGCTCTACACACACACACAGACACACAGACACACGCACATACACCACGACCCTCGTTTCGATTCCCCCTCGATGTTAAAATATTTAGTCAAAACTTGACTAAATATAAAAACGAGATATAATCCGGTCTGAAAAAAAGAGAGAGTCTGAACACTGGGGTGAATTACTTTACATAAGGTTATGAATTGAAAGTAGGAAACAGCATTGTCTTAAGGGGTTACATGTGTGTTCAAATCGCTCGACAGAAACATTACACATTTTGTGCACAGGTACCTCTAAGCAATATGGACACATCTGTGCAAAGAAAAAAGGTGGCAGCCTTATTAACCTTTTTTTTTGAATTTTTTTACTGTGGGTTGTCAAGTACGATTTTGCGAAAAAACACTGCGATTCTTAACATGATCCCAACTGACATATTTAGCTCTACAAATGATAAATGAAACATTAGTTTGTGTAGATAAATGAATGGAGAGTATAACTTTATCATAAAACGGGTACTTATCAACGTGCATTTTCAGAAAAATGATCGAGGTTTTACGAGGGCGTACACATGCAATTATCACTCCTTTAGTAGTAAAAACGTATTTAAAAAATATTCGCTCGACAGAACATAACTAAACTTGAACACAGCTAAGTTCACTGTATACATATGAGTTGTTCTTCAGTACTGGTGACAGAAAGGGGGAAAAATGGTCAAAATTCAAATCTCTAATAAGAACAAATCACTGGTTCACATGGTTCGTACATAATCTAACTTTTAAAGCTAGTTTTTGTGTGTCTGTGTGTATGTTTGTATGATGACGATAGGACCCGAAACGGCTGCACGGACTGAGACAGGAATTGCAGAGAATGTTCTTTGCCACTCGAGTCGTGTCATAGGGTACTTTTGGAATAGTAAATTTGAAAGGATTCTTTAAAAAACGGCGGAAAACATTATATCCCCTGTGAGCTATCAAGGATCCTCCCCGTCTGGGCTGTCGAAACACAGTCTTGTTAAAAGACGTTTTCAAAAGATACACTCGAAGCACTTGTGGCGAAGTTATGTTGCCAAATCATCAAAGATCAACATTTCACTACACGGATCGATGCACACAGTCGAAATAGATGTGACTTTTACACGACCGAAGACTACTTACTAGCAGACGACAAGATCTAAATATCTAGATCAGTGTAAGAGCAATCCGTTGAAGAACAGTTACTCCACTTATTCGTCTTCAGTTAAGCTTATTTCCCCTGCCATAAGTTTCCTTGCAGATCTGCAGTCGCGTAGTGAAATGAACTAGTGTCATCGGAAGATTCTTCTCAGTCAATGATCAAAGCACAGTAAGTTCTATGCTGACAAAAGTCACTTTAGGAAAACACGACCATAGACTTCATTTATGAGCCGAAAGGTAACAATATCGACAAGAATGTACGCATTTGAAATTAAATAAAACATTCATAGACAGTTTCCAACTCACCAGATCTGCCAAAGAGCCGTCATTCGTGAAAAAAACGATGATTTTACAGACAGGTATCGGAAACAATCTCTTGGTCACCTGCGTTATTCCTTCCGAGGCGACGGGACGGCGCCACATTTGTTTGTTTATGGCTGTTTATTGCGAAACAACACAGTTGAAATTTGTGTGTAAAATACCACAAATGTGTGGTGAATCAGTTCGTCATCTGCGTTTCGATGGTAATTCAGTCAGATTGGGCGTGTACCACTGGGACGTGTAAACCAGGGTGTTACGGAGGGTATTTACGTGAAAGTGTCTGTGTGTAATAATTATTCTATCAGAAAATGCATGTTCCTCTGTTTACTAACTCACTTCATCTCACACACACACACACAGCACTCAAACTAGGCACAAAGACTTCAACACGATTACTGCCCTTTGCCCTCGTACCTATATTTAAACACCACAACAAAACACGAATAATTATTACACACAGACACTTTCACGTAAATACCCTCCGTAACACCCTGGTTTACACGTCCCAGTCTGTCACCGCCGATTGATTGCATTTTGAAGGAATATGACTGGATTACGGAAAAATACACACATGTTAAGTTCTTGGATACCTTCATCGCCAATGTGGACTTACTGCAGAGCCAGGCAAAAGAGTAGACTTGCTCGCAAAACACGTGAAACAGCCGATGTTTGATAGCGAAGCCCAACCATGCCAGGTAAAGGACGCTTCTCGGTCTCGCTGCGCATGTCACCAGTGACAGTGTTGTTGCTTTGAGTTTGACTAACAAACTCGAAACTGTCATTTAAAACATGAGCCAAATGTGTATTGATTGTGTGATTAGTCTATGTGACAGGGCTTCTATTATCTGTGCTCCCTAGCTTCTGTCAGTTCCCACACCGACACTGCCAGAGAAACTGAAGACGCACACCAAAACACACTACCGACAGATTCTCAAAAGTCGTCTGCTAACGATGCAAGGGAGGGTACTCGTGTTTTTGTTTTGGTTCGCTAGCATCTGGTTATCTTGTAAGTTGAATGTTCGTTTTTTTCGACCTGCATTGCTTTCATAATGAAAGAAACGTTTGCTTATTGCATCTCATACATCAGATCAGTTCTGGGATTCATTTTTGCGTGCAACTGATATGGTTTTCTGAGCCGTGCAATACGATTTTGGAACTTCATACAAATGTGTCACATTGTTCGGTGCGAGGTCAAAGGTCGGGAGGAAAGTAGTTCTTTGCCCAAATCTGAATCTGCACTATCATATATTTTTTGGAGTCCATGATGTATTTATTGAGCTATAAAAATACAACATATATACCCATACTGAAGTAACAGAGACAAAGAAGGGAGGTCATGGGATATATATATATATATGTGTGGGTGTACGTGTGTGTATGTGTGTATTGTGTACCAGTATCAGACCGCAAAAATGTCATTCTTCCAAAGTCTGTTGCCTGTATGTCTGTCAAGCCGACGCTTGCAGCTCTGGCCCATGCCAAAACGGGGCGACCTGCCTGTTCAACGCAACCACGGAGTCCTTTGAGTGCATCTGTCCGTTTGGATTTGCCGGGGACACTTGTGAAATAGGTTTGTTCTTTGTCAAGTCTTTCTCGTGTTAACGATTCGGCCTACCATCTAATATCCCCGTATGTTGTGTGATGAATTGTCACTGTTTGTTTTTAGTGTGTGTGTGTGTGTGTGTGTTTGTGGGTGTGTGTGTGTTTGTGGGTGTGTGTGTGTGTTTGTGTGTGTGGGTGTGAATGTGTGTGTGTGTGTGTTAGTGTGTGTGTGTGTGTTAGTGTGTGTTTGTGCGTTAGTGTGTATATATGTATCTGCTGACTTTCAATTGTTTCTTTCACAATTTCTGATGTTTTATATATATATATATATATATATATATATACGTGTACGTTCTCCTGTCCACTCATGTGGGGGTTGGCATTGTCCGGATATTGATATAACGCAAAGAGAGAAACTGTATGTCCTAAAAGAAATATGATTTATTCAATGACTTACTGAAAAGAACTGCAGTCTTTGCTTCATACCTATATTTTGTTTCTAAATTAAAAGTACAAGATTCTTTAGCATGATATAACAATTGTTTTAGGGATAAGAAACCTACTTAACATGTATATATGATAAACACATAACCTTGCTTAAACGTCTCTTTGTGTGTACTTTGCTTGTTGTTGTCTGTCGGAAACTATAATCGTTCCTTGTTAAATCGGCGCAATCGAAGTCACTACTGCCCCAATTAGCAAAACGTATTCATTTAAATGCTGTAAAGAAAACGAGAAGTAAATCCTAGAAGGAATTTTTCAAAATTCTCAAAACGTGTAGTGTCCGTCATGAACAAGCATACTCCTTGATTACAAATATTAGTGGGGTTTATTTTTACAGTTCACTGAAACATTATGTGAGCAATATGTGTGAGAAGTCATTATTTGTGTCTTTTAATTTACTCACAAAAGCAAAGTAAAAATGTGACATTGAGAAACTAATGCCAGGGACAGCATCGATTATCTAAATGCAGTCAAATTTCATTAAGCGATTTAAAAAAAAAACTAAAACAAGGAAAGTAAAGAACAGAACTGTGCGTTTTTCCACAGTTCTACTTAAACAGTAAAGTGAATATTGCAGTAAATATTAAGAGAGAATGTACTTCGAAAGATAACTTATATTATTATCTGTAATTGTAATCAGCACGTGTAGAAAAAAACCGCAACAAATCAATCTGTCATAATCCTGAACATAAGAGGTTAACTGCAAAAGGGGATAATTATTCGACCCATTGCAGGACAACATTCGAGCTTAATGTATGATTATTTACGCCAACGTTTGAAAAGCTAAGCATTCGCTCAGCACTGAGGATCCCTGTGTGACAAATGGATTTGTACATAGTTCAGTCTAAAAATTGTTTAACAAATATGTACAGATTAGCTTGCCATACGTTTGGTTCGCATGGCTTGACTGCGTGACTGTAGTGTCACCTGTTGAAATGGGGTGATCTGATTTTGCAAACTATATTTTCATTAGCTACTGGGTTTTAGTATTGACCAATGAGAGAGGAGATTGCTAACAGGGAGGTAGCCATGTTGGATTGTGTTAAGCAGAACATTACTGACAGTTGGGGAAGACAGACGTCTCTGCTCATGTCTCCACGTTTGGTCGGAATGTTGCTCGAAGGACATTGAGGTCGAATGTTATACGACTCATGCTTTGGATGAATCATGTGTGATTCAATGCTGTGAATATACAGGTATTTATTGAATTGTATTCTGCTCAGTAATCTTGACTTGTGAAATAACTGTGAACGTAATGTTGTGAATTGGGTTGGAGAAGCGTTAGCTGTTGTCAGCCATTTTGGAAAGGAATGTTTGTATGTTCTTTTATAATGGAGTTAATTTGTAAATGAGCTGTTATAATACTGTAACAGCATAAGCTAGTTGACGGATGAATGAATAGTATTGAGCGAGAGTGGAATTGTTATTTTGTGGAGAAGTTTATCTAAGAATTGAGTGGTTGAGACTTACGGTAGCATAAACTTTTTACACAGCACCCCGGTGGGAGAGAGGATGCCCTCGGCTAAGGGGAAGATGGACTAAGCTGGCATCCCCTCCTTGTCGCCACGGATCGTTTGATTGTGGGCGCAAGGTTGTAACGCAGCGCAGGAATTCTGGGACCCGGTGGAACGTACCCCACCCCATATCACCCTGAGCATTATTCTGTCATTGGCGTGATATTGGATCCAGCAGATGAACCCGCTGAAATGTGAGTAGTCACTGTAGTGTGAATTACCACTGGAGAATACGTAACATGTGACATGTGCGTAACGAGATAATGTGATTAACAGGAAACATGATTAACAGAAGGATTGTGTGAAACAAGTGACGACGTCATCGAGAAACGGTTATTCTTCCACGTGCTACTCAAGCTATTATTATTATTATTATTAATATTATTACAGTGAATGCAAGAGAATTGTATGAGAATTGTTGATTGTATGAAGGATAACATATTCGTATTTTGTTGTGGTGTTTAAATATAGGTACGAGGGCAAAGGGCAGTAATCGTGTTGAAGTCTTTGTGCCTAGTTTGAGTGCTGTGTGTGTGTGTGTGTGAGATGAAGTGAGTTAGTAAACAGAGGAACATGCATTTTCTGATAGAATAATTATTACACACAGACACTTTCACGTAAATACCCTCCGTAACACCCTGGTTTACACGTCCCAGTGGTACACGCCCAATGAAGTATTTTGCGGTCCTGGGTGATTGACTAGCTATTCCCTGTTAACTATAACTCAAAAAGAAATAAAGCCACTTCAACAGGTAAACACAAGCATAACGGAGGCAATGTTGTAAGCGTCAAAATGGTGGTTTGGTCAAAAATCTCCTCTTCATATCTATGCAAACCAATATCAACAAATTCGCATTAAATCAGGTAGATGCTTGTTAACCATACTCACCGTAACACATATTTGGTTTAGTACAAGTCTCACAAAAAAGCTTGGCATCATTTGCATTTGCCAAAATCAGAGCACGGGACAATACTTGTTCCTGTCAGACAATTTATGTGTGTCTAACATTTTGTCTGATATACACAAACAAAACCTCTACATGCCACTGAAAGCATCACTATTAGTTACATGTAGTGTTATAAAACACACACACACACACACACACACCAACACATACACCAACACATACACGCTGACACATACACGCTGACACACACACACATACACACACACACACACACACACACATAAACACACACACACACGCACGCGCAAACACACACACACGCTCGCGCGTGCACGCACATGCATACACACAACCATTTCAGGATCATGTTTTAAGAAGAAAAAAAGCTTAACTAACACGGATTTATGAAAAGTAATAACAAGTTCATTCGCGTATTACATTCTTACTCTTGGATTCCCATGAAATTCGGGATGAAAACTGTGAAAATACATGCTTTAAATGATGCGTTGATGCTGGAAGAGACATGAATAAGAATAAGAATAAGAATACTTTATTATATCATAGAGAAATTCAGGCGTGGTACATAACAATAATACAAACAAGACATTGATTTTACATAAGACATATAGCACTATATAACAGGGCGGGTTATCAAAACACCTCCCACATACCTCTCTGGACATTCCTTGCATTGTGCTTACGCATTCAGACATGAACACATCCATGTCTCAATTACACATCGCACACATGGACATTCTTATACGCTCAACTTACCCATTCACACATGGACATTCGACTACGCTCCACTTACACATTCGTATACACTCCACTTACACATCAACATCAACATGTTACTTTGGCTACGCAGAGCTGGACTACTTGGGACACCACGTAGGGCAAGGCATGACCAAACCAGATGACGAGAAAACCGAGAAAATCAGGAGCGCAAAAAGACCCGAAACCAAAAAGGAAGTCAGGGCTTTCTTAGGGTTAGCAGGATTCTATAGAAAGTATGTCAGTGACTATGCCAATCTCAGTGCACCGCTGACGGATTTGACAAATCTAGTTATTCAGTCTGCTTAAATAGTCGACCCCAACGTCATAAACCCCTCGGATGATTTTGACAGTGAAGGAGTACTGTTGTAACTGGAGTGCCCATCTCATGAGACGTCCATTCTCTGTCTTGGTCTTCTGCAGGTATGTGAGTGGTTGGTGGTCGGTCTCCAGAGTGAAATGTACCGAGTACAAGTATTGTTCGAATTTCTTGATTGACCATACTACTCCCAAACACTCCTTCTCAATGACCGAGTAGTTACGTTCTGCCTTGTTCAACTTCCTGCTCGCGTACGCCACTGGTTGAAGTCCATGACCTTGGTCCTGTAGAAGTACCGCGCCTACGGCGATATCCGACGCGTCACTCCTCACTGTGTACGGTTTGTCGATATCTGGCAGCAGCAACACTGGCTTGCATACTAGACTTTGTTTGAGTTTCGTGAATGCTTCCTCGCACTCTTCGTTCCACACTACCCTTTCAGGTAGACCTTTCTTTGTCAAATCCGTCAGCGGTGCACTGAGATTGTCATAGTCACTGACATACTTTCTATGGAATCCTGCTAACCCTAAGAAAGCCCTGACTTCCCTTTTGGTTTCAGTTTTTTTTTTTGCGCTCTTGATTTTCTCGGTTTTCTCGTCATCTGGTTTAGTCATGCCTTGCCCTACGTGGTGTCCCAAGTAGTCCAGCTCTGCGTAGCCAAAGTAACATTTTGATGGCTTTGCAGGCATGCATACCTCTTCCAGTCTAGACAGAACTGCTTCTACCGCCTCTACGTGCTGCTCCCACGTTTCTGTCGCGATAATGATGTCGTCTATGAAATGCTCGACATCATCACGCCCTAACGGTTCTAAGAGCTTTCGCATAATGCGAGTAAAGATCATGCTAGCTGCCTTCACTCCAAACGGTAAGTAGGCGAACTGGAACTGCGCAAGTGGTGTGCTAAAAGCAGTTTTTTCTTTGTCTTCTTCCTTGATGGGAATTTGCCAATTCCCCTTTTGTCACGTTTCACTATATCACTTAAGGTGATTATGAAACGGTTAGTTACTACTAACTAACTAACCACACCACGATCCACTCTCGCAGTCATACAATTTAATAGAGACAACAAAAGTATAAGTTTCAGACGCCTGTTTATGTAAAAACTCGCCACCTCCCTCGAGACTTCACTCATAATATGACTTACGTTCACAAAACGTAAAAAAAACCGTGGTCACTGACAAAATGCCAGTTAGAATATAGAACATTATAGTAACACGCTGATCCCGTGTAAAGATAAGAAAATAAGACTGTTCTGCCCAAAAGCGCTAGTTCATGCAGGTGTCACACACCCCACGTCGTCACTACTCGAATATAATCACAGATAGAATAAATGACAACGGTGGTCAACGGGGTGCATAAGACATGGTGCACTTAGCTTTCTTTTTGCCACTGGGTGGACGGCCTGTAGTTAGTTCACAGTCTCGACCGCTGCTCCGTAGAATGTAGTGCCGGCTGGCGTTGTTACGAAGCAGGTAAAGTCGAGACCTCAGGCGCCGCACCCAGTCGCTGGTTAACTGGTTAGCCGGTTTGCTGGTTAGCCGGTTTGCTGGTTAGATCAGGTCCCCGTTTCAGCGTCTGCAGCTAGCAGTGTCCCGCGAAAAGGCAGCCGAACAGAAGTCACGAAGGCTGCAAACAGAAAGCATCGGTGCACTAAACATGTCAGCTACCCCTCACCCTCCACCTTTAAACATGTCATCTTTAAATATCTCATCGAGCACGTGGGCCTGCACAAACGGACTTTTTACAACAACAAAACAGCCATTTTCCGTCCTTCTCTCCCTATCTGCAAAAACCATATACAGATTAGTATTTTAGCGTCACAGAGAGCAAATTATGCGCTAACCTGGAAAGAACAACAGAGAGTATTTCATTCCACAAACACAGACTCGTCAACAGCGTTAAATAATGATTTATTACCTCAAAAAGCCTATGAATGTAGCACTCTCATGGAAGCAAAACCCGCTTTCTCCCTGGAATGGCCTCTGTTCGTCAACAGTGACACAACATCCAAAAACCCTTGCCGGATACTTATGCGGTGAAGACCATCGCCGCACGGCGAAGGAAAATTGACGACTCGTCCTCAGCGAACATGTAGCTGTGAGAAGGTGATAGCTCGTTGAAGTTCCTCTAGAGTGCCGAATATTTTATGCGGTGAAGACCATCATACTCTAGAAAACGCTGCATCGATCCTTCTCCTCTTGCCGCTGATTGTCAAGTGTCTAGTTATGGTGTCTCTGACAGACAACCTTCAGAAAAACACGTGACTAACCTTGTCACATATCAAGTTCAGCTATCGACAATTCTGCCTTGCAAGCAGAAAACACGCACGGGGAACAGTGAATCCACGAAATTCCCGTGCGCGCTGTCAGCAAAAAAACCGACTCCCCTTGACAGAAATTACCACAGGCGCTTTCTGTCGCAATTGACCAAGAGAAGGCACCCCACCGAGTGACACTTTCTTGGTCTATGTCACTAGATCGTGACACCTTTGTTAAGTCAATCTTTGACAAATAGCGCCCTTTCTGCAATTTTGCAAAGATCAAGGGTATGTCTGGGATAGGCTCAGAATTGAACACTACTTCACGATTCAACTGTCTGTAGTCAATACAGAATCGAATTGACCCATCCTTTTTTTTCACCAATACAATCGGATTGTTGTGTGGTGAAATGCTAGGTTCTATGACACCTAACTTCAGCATGTCATTAACCTCCTTCTTCACTATTTCTACTTGTCAAAAAGGTAGCTTGTACTGTTTTACATGCACAGGTTCTTGTGATGTCAGTTTGAACTCACACTCTTCAATGACACATTTCCCAGGTATGTCTTTGAGTGCTTTGACCTTCCTGTCACAAAGTGCTTGTAATTCTGCTTGTTTCTGTGGTTCTAGGTCTGAATTGATGTTGAGAATCCGCCTCCGTAGCCTACTGTCTCGGCATTTTCTTAACTTGTCGGTGCAACAACTAGTCTCAGCTATTTTGCAAAAAAAGACTCGGTTCCTCAATCCTAATTTGTCTACAGGTAACCCTGGTATACAAAAGTAAGGAATATAAGAGCACACCTCTAATCACTACCAGAACACCGACTGACTATAGCAGTTATGTCTTTAACCTAGACCTACTCAACTCTTGAGTTAACTGCTATATCAAACTTTCTTGTGAAGGGTTATAACAACTAATAACACAATCTCCACAACGTGATCTGGCTTCCGAGTGACCTTGACACTAACTCAATAGCACAGAATATGGTCACTACTGACACAGGAACCATACCAGCCTCACTAAAATAATCTATCACAACACGATTATTTGTCTTACCTAGTCTCAGTATAGTGTCACATTGACCCAACTATACTAAACCAATATCGACGTTCGAAATTGGAAATCGGCTAACTGGATTTTGCAATTCTGACTTTAAGAACCTAGACAAAAACAACCATAATGCTTTCATACGTCTATCCATCCAAGTTTTAAGCTTTACTAGGTAAACTAGGGTTTTATAGTTTTAGCAATACCACGCTAATTCTCTACCTATCATCAAAACTCTCATCAGACCCTACTGCACTCCTCACAATAGTTCTGGTAAACTTTCATTAAAAACTTAGCTTCCCTCAGTTGAATTACTTTACTTTAATCTATGACAACTATATTTCTTATGCCTAACAAAAAATACAAAGTCATAGACGATTTTAGTCCAAGCGTGCACTTGCATTCAAGTATTGCTTGACTAAAATGGAAATAGTTCCTTCGCACAAAAGAATATACGTTGATGTTTCAGTTTGGTTTACAATGTTTCCCTTTTCTTCTAGAATTTATAAATTGGCTATCTCAAGAAAACCTACCTCGCGTCCAAGATAATTTTCCCAAGGAAACCAATCATAATTCTTCCACTCATACACTTATACTGGTATCACCTATTGCATTAATAAATACTGACAGTTCGTCTGTGAAACACAAATCTATGTGTTACAACATACCTATCCAACTGACCTATCGGCACGGTTGGCCTAGTGGTAAGGCGTCCGCCCCGTGATCGGGAGGTCGTGGGTTCGAACCCCGGCCGGGTCATACCTAAGACTTTAAAATTGGCAATCTAGTGGCTGCCCCGCCTGGCGTCTGGCATTATGGGGTTTGTGCTAGGACTGGTTGGTCCGGTGTCAGAATAATGTGACTGGGCGAGACATGAAGCCTGTGCTGCGACTTCTATCTTGTGTGTGGCGCACGTTATATGTCAAAGCAGCACCGCCCTGATATGGCCCTTCGTGGTCGGCTGGGCGTCAAGCAAACAAACAAACAAACAAACAAACTGACCTATTCATGCACATGCAGTCGTGCAAAATGTACAAATACAAAATGAATTACTACAGCCAGACCTCCGAATGAGTTTTGTGACAAACCTGCACAATGGTGTGATACCCAACTAAACAATTTAGAATTTTGGCTCGTGTCCTTGGAAATAATCTCAAGAACAAGAATGTCTTGGAACTATCCCTTGGACGAGTACCCCCAAATGTCGCGGATCCCTGTGCTGTTACGTACTCGGAGGGTACTCGGACCTCACCTTCTACGTAATGAACCAGATCAAGGATGAATTTTGTTTCAAAAAAAATTTATATTGCACCACTATTACAGATGCGTACACAAAACACACAAGATGTATTTTGAAAGTTTATAAATTCAAAATTGTATTCATGTGTTTGCTTCTGAGGTCGACGGATTGTTATTCACTCTTGTATCGTTTTTGTGTTCTAGATCTACAGGTTACTCATCTTGAAACACGAAGCGACGATATATACTGAAAAGCATAAATTCTGCAAATAGTGCATTGAACGATTTTGCTCTCAAACGAAAATCAGATTGAACCTGTAATTTGTAGTTGACATCTTGAGTGTCGGAGCAAATGTTTAACGCTGTCAGCGTGCGATTTGCAGTATTGCTGATCCAGCCACAGCTCACTGTGCTAATAAAGACAATGGGCTGAACGGGAGACAATAACGTAAAACAGATAGTGTATGGCCCTATAAAATGCAACTGGCTGTTTGGCTGTATCAGATATCGCAATCATGCCACGACTTGATGAAGGAGAGAGACAGCAAGCGATTGGGATGCTTAGAGCTGGCCAAAGCATTGAACGTGATGAACACTGAACGTTTTCCGAAATCATTGCGCTTGGACTCGGTCACTTTTTTAAAAAAAATTGTCATTTCATGATGTTCTATTCAAAATCAATAAAGCGAAGGTTTATAAACACTAAAATGGCCAATAGATAAAATATTCAAACATTTAAAACATTCACCACTGAGTTGATTTTTTGTGATTTTTTAAAGTTCAGTTTGCAGAATTTATGCCTCTCGGTATAGATGATCGAAGAGTTATGCGATCCAGGCTGGTTTATTGTTGAACAACTTATACAAAGTTCATCTTTGTTGATCTTGAAACATCAGACGAAACTTGAAAGTTGAACGTAGAAAGCTTGCATCTTGGATCCGAACCCGAATCCGAAACTTGACCTTGAAACATCAACGTATCTACCGAAATAACAACAAGTCTCAGAACTGGGAATTATTCTGTCATTATACAAACCATTTCCCCTGAGACCTGTGTGATGAAAACACATCTTGTTATTCAAACGAAGGCTCGACTATATCATTCATTATAGCACTTTATAAACAACTAATTATCCATACTCATCCATCATGCTGCTCAATATTCATAGAATGTATTGGGTTTGGTCAACTGTGATTACATAGAATCTTGGTATTCGATCAAACTTGTGACACTGTGACCAATGCAGTGCTCATAAAAATTATGTTGATAACCTTGGGGAAATCAACTTGGATCTGAATAAATCATATTTACCGAAAATAAGTTCCCCAACCGCAACGGCTAACGTCCCATGCTACCGATAGCTGACACCTCTCCAGCCATCCCGTCACTGACAGGGTATCCCGCTGCAGGTTTCTAGAGCCTCCTCCGCTCGCCCCCGACGACGACCGTTGTCCTCAGACGTTGACCGGTGTTGTCGCTGCTTCTCCATGGTTCCACTTCTTTCTTGCAAACTTGCAGTTGCTTTTTACTTGAGCGTTATTTTCGGTTCTGTGTGCGCAGACTCCCTGGCTACTAACCGAAACTTTCCTTCTCGTTGCTAACCAACCTAGTCTAGACCAATCGTAAATTTTGTCTTTCCGCGATTCTCGACACGAAAATAGAGAGTATTGGTTTAAACAATGTTTTATTAAATCAAACATGGTACAACAATACAACGATAAACAATAGGGACACGAACTCAAGCGAACGCTTATATTACGTGCCCTACGTTGTTACAAATTAACAAAAATATGATGTCGGACAAACATTACTTATAAACTATGGAACTATCTAGGTAAACAGCATAGTTGAAGCAACCCAAAAAGAACAAGAGAAAGCTAGCAGGAGGAAGAGGGGGAGGGTGGAGGTGGGACAAAAGAATGGTAGGTACATATGAAAGATGAAGGTGGTTAGCGCATACAAAAAGAATATACATAGTACATTGTAAACTGTAATCCAGTGGCAAATAAGCAGTAGTTCGCTGAATATATAATTGAAAAATGTATATAGAATACATGGCATGGATATGCGTACTGAGTCAAATTAACAAAAACGACCAGATTTACAGATAAACGATTGGACACTTTCAAAAATAAGCTTGTTGGTGCGAAGAGAAAGGTTTTCGCTACCATTTAACAATATTTCAACATGTCTGTAATGTACAAGTAGTGCATTTATTGTATACTAGAGGAATACCCGGCTTCGCCGGGGTGAATCGCGAGACAGAGACAGACAGCGTGGCGGTTCATCACAATCACCTCTGCAAGCGAAGTCCTGTCACACGGGATTGAGAATTTTAGAGCTTATTTCTTAGCCCTATATTTTCTGTTGTGGCTTCTCAAATGCCAGAACATACAGACAGACAAAAGCCGCTAGACCCCATCACAAACAGAACTCTACAATCAACAGGTTTTTTCCCACACACACACACAAACACACACACAGAGAAGCCGTATATATATAATATGTATATCTATATCTATAAATATATAGAGATAGGTGAGTGTATTTTTTGCGTGGCTATAAATTGATTCGACCTTTTCACTTTGACAGTACGAACAACTTACGGGTGCAAGGGAAGCGTTCTGGACAGCGCAGTGACATTCTAAAAATAGTACCTCAGAAACGGGAATTTGGGGTGAACGGTGCGACAGAGACAGACAGCGTGGCGGTTCACCACAATCACCTTTGAAAGGCGAAGTCCTGTCAAACGGGATTGAGAATTTTAGAGCTTATTTCTTAGCCCTATATTATCTGCTGTGGCTTCTCACATGCCAGAACATACAGACAGACAAAAGCCGCTAGACCCCATCACAAACAGAACTCTATAATACATAGGTTTTTGCCTACACACACACACAAACACACACACACACAGAGAAGCCGTATATATATATGCATATCTGTATCTATAAATATATAGAGATAGGTGAGAGTGTATTTTTCGCGTGGCTATAAATTGATTCGACCTTTTCACTTTGACAGTAAGAACAACTTACGGGTGCAAGGGAAGCGTTGTGGACAGCGCAGTGGACAGCGCAGTGACATTCTAAAAATAGTAATAGTAACTTACAACTGAACGGGAAAGCCACACGAAGGAAGGGAGATAAACGCCAAACACTGGAGAAGATAAGGAAGAGTTACTTATAATGGTGAAATGAACCCAAAAACGAAAATGAGTTCAGCGCTGCGCGCTGAGAGCACGTGTTGAAATATCTCATCGATGATATTGTGTCCGGGGTGTAGCTGAATACGGTGTCCAAATTTGAAAAAGATCCACCGAGAACTTTGGCGTTGTGATGTGGTGTAGCGGCTATGGTGTGTCGGTATGGGGGCCCGGGTAAGCTGAGGTGGAACCAAAATAGCTGAGGTGGAACCAAAATCGGTTCCGCGCTGCGCGCTGAGAGCACGTGTTGAAATATCGACCAGGTTGTGTCGTGTCCCGGGTCTACTTGAATATGCCCACCAAATTTGAAGCAGATCCATCGAGAACTTTGGCCGTGCATCGCGCACAGACAGATACACACACACACACACACAGACACACAGACACTAGTCGTATATATATAGATAGCCGAGCGTCTACGTACAGAGGGCAATGTATCAAGTAATGGTTAGCTGTTTCGTGCAGGTAGCCGCAAGCGCACTGCGGATTTTCCTGTAAGTGGCGTTTGCACAGGTCAGAGTTCAAGTTACTCATGTTTAGGCGCATTCTGCAGTGATGAATCTCTTCCAATCGTTTACGACAGTAGTAATAGGCAGGTACGTTATAATCAGGAATAGTTAGATAGTGTTTGAATTCGCTGATTGAGTTAGTTGTTTTGATGTTGTCTGGCAAGTTGTTCCAAAGGACAGTGGTAGATGGTATAAAAGATCGACGGTATAATTCAGTTTTGCAAGTGGGAACTCTTCTTTCTGATGGTCTTCTTCGGTGATAGGGGTTAACATCAGAAGTTAAAGGTGGCAAAAGTTGTGCTAAGTAATGAGGACATTTGCCAAATACCATCTTGTAATATAAAATTAGTTTGTGTCTGCTCCGTCTTTCTTTTAGGTTACAACATCCGCTTTCTTTATACAGCTTTTCGTGGCTGGTGCCGCGTACACCACCGATTATAGTCCGAATGGCTTCCAAATGTAATCTTTCCAGTGCAGTTGACCAGTACTCGGTGCAGTTGTCCCATAGGATGTCTGCATAGTCAAAATGTGGAAGAACAAAGGATTTGTACATAGTTTCCAGACTTTTACGATTTAATCTGTATTTGTAATATCTTAAGCAATTAATTAAGAGGGTGACCTTTTTTACGATGCTTCTCACTTGGAAGTCCCATTTACAATTATTCTGCAAAATTACGCCAAGATGTTTATGTTGGTTCACGTTTTCCAAAACAATATTATTAAAAATGATTGGTTCGGTTGGTATATTATCACGTTTTATGTCTAACAATTCCGTTTTTGCTTCGTTAAATTTAACTTTCCACTGTTTTGCCCAGGTACTAATTTTATTTAGGTCTGCGTTCAAAGTCTGCGCTCGTCTAATTGGATCTTCTAAGGACATGGACATGCTCGTGTCATCAGCAAACAACTTTATAACAGATTCAATATCATTCACAATGTCATTAATATATATCAGGAATAACAAGGGGCCAAGAACAGAGCCTTGTGGAACACCTGCCGGGATACATTTTAATGCAGACTTAGCACCCTTAATAACAACAGCCTGATGGCGATTTGTTAAATACTCGTGAAACCATTTTAACAATTGTCCTCTTATTCCTGCTAGTTCCAGTTTATATAATAACCCTTTATGCCAAACTTTTTCAAATGCTTTTGACACATCACAAAAAACAGCTTGGGTGGTAATTCCCATATCGTAATTTACACAAAACTCGTCACAAATCGAAGCCAGCTGACAGATGGTAGAATCACCAGAAATAAATCCTGACTGTGCAGGTGATAATATATTATTTCGCTGTAAGAAGGTGTAAACATGGCTGTGGACACATCGCTCCATTACCTTCCCAACACAACTTAATAATGAAATTGGTCGATAATTGTTACAACAATCGGCTGGGCCGGCTTTGTAAATAGGAGTGACATGAGCCGTCTTCCACAAACTAGGATATATACCTTCTCTAAGGCTTCTGTTAAACAAATATGTCAGGGGTTCTGCTGTGGCGTCAACAGCAGCAACTAGAAGTCTATTGTGGATAAAATCCGGACCAGTGGCTTTACCTGTATCAAGGCGTTTAATAACCTCTTTAACTTCATCGACTGTAAGATAAATCTCATTAAGTTCGCTGTCTAAAAAATCAGCTTGAGGCAAATTGTCGTCTGGGGTTTCAAGAACGGAATTATGTATGAAAAAATTGTTCAGAACGTTGGCTTTTTCCTGGTTTGACTGGTAAATCTTGCCTTTAAAATTAATCGGAGGAATTTCATCAACACCAAGCCCTTTCTTGTCCATGAATGACTTTACCAACTGCCACCACTTTTTAGTACCAAAGGAACCTTGGTCGGAAATACGTTCGTCTAACTCAATATAAAATTGCTGGACTCTGTCTCTCTTAGCTGCTGTGACACGATTACGCGTCTGACGATAACTCAGCCAATCTTCTAAAGAATTACTCGTTTTTGCTCTCAGGTGAATTTGATCTCGCTCGTCGATTAACTTTAATATGTCTGGGGTAATCCAGAGTGCGTCTTTGGGGCGTACAGTAACTTCTTTAACCGGCATGAACTGCTTTGCAACATTCATAAATGTTCTACTAAAATCGTCAATACTAGCATTAAACATTTCATTTGTCACCATACCTGTCCAGTCAACTTGTGAAAGAGCGTTTCAAAACCCTACTATATTCAATTTATCGTAATTGAAAATAGTTCGTTTGAAGGAGTTACTCACATTTACAGTACTTTTTAGTATCGCCCGTGGCACGCTGTGGTCGCTGCAAATTGGTGGCAGAACATCTACAGATTTAATTAGTTGTGGCGTTTGTGTAATTATGAGATCTATGCAGGTACTGGTTGTTTCAGTTATACGTGTGGGAACATCGACAAGTTGACAGAGCTTATATGAATGCAACATATTGAAAAAATTGTGAGAGGGAAAACTTATAAAATCAACGTTAAAATCACCACAAATTACAAACTTCAAAACCTGACTATTTACTTTTCTTAAACTTTCATCTACTAAGTCCCAGTATTGAACATTTCCATTCGGTGGACGGTAGAATGAACCTATCAAAATACTTTCTTTGTTCAATTTTATCTCAACCCACACGGCTTCCAGGCCGACGACGTTAAACTCAGGACGGGGTTTATGATACAAATAATTCTTTACATAGATTGCTACTCCGCCATAAGGATGGTCTGGACGGTCAAGTCGAATTGGGGGGCTGATATTTGGAATCAATAGTGAGGAATTATCATCAGAATGCGCTAGCCATGTCTCCGAAAGTGTTAAGACATCGTGCCGTTGAACTTCGGGCTGCAATACATTAATTTTATTCCTAAGGCTTCTGACATTAATGTGTACGACACTGATTTCATGCTCGTGTTCAGGACCTGGGTTCTTTTCTACATCACCTGATAAGTACAACTTCGATTGTACAAACGGGGTTACAAGACTTGACTGCTGGTCATTAAAATCAACAATAGAGATTATTGAATTTCGTACCTAGATAATTTCATTTATTACCTAACTCCTTACGTTCTCAATAATAATGAACAAAGTCATCTAACGATCACATCAAACGTAAAAAAATATGTTTTGAAAGAAACACCTTCAAAGTACACGAGAACCTCCTGACGAAAATCAAAATGACGTCAAGTGATAGCGAAACTTTTGACGTAATTACACTTCGGTTTCCGACAACCCATAGGCACTCCCCTCATTACATAACTAAACAAACCATAGGTGCCTGACGGTTTTTATAAACGACATAATTAATTATGAATGCTTTGATGGAAGAACTCGTTATTTGTATCGATCTGAATATTTTTGCGTACATTTTCGCAACACACACATTTGGCTTTTTGTGAAAGTTGAGGCGGCAATGTCACTCCCTCAATTTTCGGTGAATCTCATTGACATTTTGGTCAAGCAAATTTCGACAAAGCCTGGACCATAGGATTGCATTTTATCTTGGAAGCTTTGTGAAGAATTTCTTAGTCTGAAAATTCAAATTTTAATAAAATAATTTAGTTATTGATCTAACATTGATTTCATCTTATACTTTGTCATTCCCTCAATAACAACAAAACCTATATAGACATCTTTTGTTTGGATTAAAGACACGCTCAGAAAGAATAGAGAAGGGTGCGCTGTCCTATTAATTGACAGGACCTACTGCACTATACTGGCTTGTCACTGTCTGCACACTTATTGTGTACACGTGTTCAGCGCATGGCCTCAGATGACAAAGCCATAATGTTCTGGTGAAAAAATGCAGTCTGTTAATTTCCTTGTGTGATCGCGTTCGACAGATTAACTAGATATAGTGATTTCGCTTCATGCAACTTAAAACTTGACATATCTATATCACGTTACATTCAGTGAATAATAAATAAAATAACCAGCGCACTCGTTTTTACAATTTTTTTTTTTTTTTTTACTAAAGGTTTCAACATACACCAGGAATTGAAACGAGGGTAGTGGTGTGTGTATGTATGTGTGTGTGTGTGTGTGTGTGTGTGTGTGTGGGTGTATGTGTGTGTGTATGTATGTGTGTGTGTGTGGGTGTGTGTGTGTGTGTGTGTGTGTGTGTGTGTGTGTGTGTGTGTGTAATTGTTTACAGCAATTCCAGGAAAAACTACTGGGCAGATCTTTATGAAACTTTACATGGTAGGTCTCCTATATAATATCGCAGAACCTTTTTTTTATTGACAAATCATTGAACGTCTTTGATGACATCATTATCAGCGTTTTACAAAAGTTGAGGCCGCACTGTGGTAACTTAATTGTTTACTCAAATGTATAAACAAACAAACACAATGGTCAAGTAGTATCCGACGATCGAAGGTCGGACTATGTAAATGTATTTTTTTTTCTTTTCCACAAACAGCATATTATTACAAAGTACAGAAAAAATGTGCTTGTTCTTCTAATTAATGTACATTAAGATATATTTATTATACTTCTTTAGCAGGTTATGTTGTGCATGTCTGGGGTGTCACTAAAACTCGAAATGATACGAAAAGACGCGAAAAGACACGACAAGGCGCGACAAGACGCAAAAAGACACTAACAGACACGAAAAGACGCGACGCGAAAAGACACGAAAAGACGGATAGCTTGGGCCCCAGGTGGTCGTTGTGTAATGTGCCGCCAGCTTGACTGGGTATGTTGGGGGAATCGGCGTGTTGTCAAGTATATGTTAATTCCTTTGTCGGATCGGATGGATCGAATACCAGCTCAGCTGGCGTGTGGTCAGTTGCGTAACTGTTATGAGTTACCCGGGGTAGCCACTGATAACACGTTCGTGTGGGAATGTTTGATGCGCTCAGATCAAAGCCACATTTAAGAGATAGCGAATTCCTTTCAATTTGATACGAGAAGCGTGTCAACTGGGCTCGAATGTTTTAGTCTTTACCCCCCCCCCCCCCTCCTTTCTTCTTGTCTTTAACCAATGAAATGGCTTATCATCTTAGAATGTTGTGTTACTAATAGGTTTTGAGATTTGTAATTGGATGTGTGTAACTCTAGCTAGAGTTTAATAATGTATGTGCATGTTAGGGTGTGAAAGAGAACGGAGAGAACTTTGAGAACTTCGGAAGAGTTTGGACGTATTTGGTTGTGAGATCAACTCCAATAAAGTGACACCAACATCAACATCAAACAGGTGTGAGTGTGAGCTGTGAGGAGGTGATTGTTACAAGAAGGTGTGAATGCACTGTGTGAGTGTCAGTGGTGAAAGGGTCAAAGGTGTGTTTTCGTGTATTTGTGCGTCTTTTCGTATCTATTTGCTGTCTTTTCGTGTCTTTTTGCGTCGCGTCTTTTCGTGTCTTTTCGCGTCTTTTCGTGTCTTTTCGCGTCTTGTCGTGTCTTTTCGTGTCTTTTCGTGTCTTTTCGCATTTTAGTAGGACCGCATGTCTGGGGTTTGGAAATGTATTTAGTGTCTCTGTTTGTGTGTGCAGTGATTGCTCACTTCAAAAAGAAACAACAAGCTTGTGAATTCCCTACCAGTAATACAGACAAGCGTAAAGAGGTGAACCATAGGTTAAACAAAGTATGGCGAAAAGCAGTAACAAAAGCACCCGCAAAATACATTTAACAGAAAAAAGACAAACGACGAACAAATAACCACAACAACAAACAAGTCACGTAAGGCGAAAATACAACAGTTAGTCAAGTAGCTGTCGAACTCACAGAATGAAACTGAACGCAATGCAATTTTTCAGTAAGACCGTATACTCGTAGCATCGTCAGTCCACCGCTCATGCTCATGGCAAAGGCAGTGCAATTGACAAGAAGAGCGGTTTAGTAGTTGCGCTGAGAAGGATAGCTCACGCTTTTCTGTACCTCTCTTCGTTTTAACTTTCTGAGCGTGTTTTAATCCAAACATATCATATCTATATGTTTTTGGAATCAGGAACCGACAAGGAATAAGTTAAAAGTGTTTTTAAATTGATTTGGAAAATTTAATTTTGATAATAATTTTTATATTTTTAATTTTCAGAGCTTGTTTTTAATCCAAATATAACATATTTATATGGTTTTGGAATCAGAAAACTATGGAGAATAAAATAAACGTAAATTGGGATCGTTTTATATATATTTTTTTTTGTTTACAATTTTCAGATTTTTAATGACCAAAGTCATTAATTAATTTTTAAGCCACCACGCTGAAATGCAATACCGAAGTCCGGGCTTCGTCGAAGACTACTTGACCAAAACTTCAACCAATTTAGTTGAAAAATGAGAGCGAAAAGCCGGATATGACGTCATCAAAGACATTTAACAAAGAAATGAAAAAAATGTTCGGGGATATCATACCCAGGAACTCTCATGTCAAATTTCATTAAGATCGGTCTAGTAGTTTAGTCTGAATCGCTCTACACACACACACACGCACAGACACACACACACACACACACACACACACACACACACATGCACACACACACATACACACATACACCACGACCCTCGTCTCGATTCCCCCCTGTACCTTAAAAAATTTAGTCAAAGCTTGACTAAATGTAAAAACAAGTCGCGTGAGGCGAAAATACAACATTTAGTCAAGTAGCTGTCGAACTCACAGAATGAAACTGAACGCAATGCAACGCAGCAAGACCGTATACTCGTAGCATCGTCAGTCCACCGCTCATGGTAAAGGCAGTGAAATTGACAAGAAGAGCGGGGTAGTACTTGCGCTGAGAAGGATAGCACGCTTTTCTGCACCTCTCTTCGTTTTAACTTTCTGAGCGTGTTTTTAATCTAAACATATCATATTTATATGTTTTTGGAATCAGGAACCAACAAGGAATAAGATGAACGTGTTTTTAAATTGATTTGGAAAATTTAATTTTGATAATAATTTGTATATATATTTAATTTTCAAAGCTTGTTTTTAATCCAAATATAACATATTTATATGTTTTTGGAATCAGAAAATGATGAAGAATAAGATGAATGTAAATTTGGATCGTTTTAGAAAAAAAAATATACAATTTTCAGATTTTTAATGACCAAAGTCATTAATTAATTTTTAAGCCACCAAGCTTAAATGCAATACCGAAGTCCGGCCTTCGTCGAAGATTGCTTGGCCAAAATTTCAATCAATTTGATTGAAAAATGAGGGTGTGACAGTACCGCCTCAACTTTTACAAAAAGCCGGATATGACGTCACCAAAGGTATTTATCAAAAAAAGGAAAAACATGTTCGGGGATATCATTCCCAGGAACTCTCATGTCAAATTTCATAAAGATCGGTCCAGTAGTTTGTTCTGAATCGCTCTACACACACGCACACACGCACACACACATGGTTTTTGGCTCACGTAAGTGTAGCCTATGCGATGATAAACTTTGTTTTTTTTCTTTTTGACTCACATGCGAAGCAAAAGTGAGTCTATGTACTCACCCGAGTCGTCCGTCCGGCCGTCCAGAAAACTTTAACGTTGGATATTTCTTGAACACTATTCAGTCTATCAGTACCAAATTTGGCAAGATGGTGTATGATGACAAGGCCCCAAAAAACATACACAGCATCTTGACCTTGCTTCGAGGTCATGGTCGCAGGGGCCATAAATGTTGTCTAAAATACAGCTATTTTTCACATGTTTCCCATTTTCTCTGAAGTTTTTGAGATTGAATACCTCACCTATATATGATATATAGGGCAAACTAAGCCCCATCTTTTGATACCAGTTTGGTTTACCTTGCTTCAAGGTCAAGGTCACAGGAGCTCTTCAAAGTTGGATTGTATACATATTTTGAAGTGACCTTGACCCTGAACTATGGAAGATAACTGTTTCAAACTTAAAAATTATTTGGGGCACATGTTATGCTTTCATCATGAGACACATTTGGTCACATATGATCAAGGTCAAGGTCACTTTGACCCTTATGAAATGTGACCAAAATAAGGTAGTGAACCACTAAAAGTGACCATATCTCATGGTAGAAAGAGCCAATAAGCACCATTGTACTTCCTATGTCTTGAATTAACAGCTGTGTGTTGCATGACCTTGGATGACCTTGACCTTGGGTCAAGGTCACATGTATTTTGGTAGGAAAAATGTGTAAAGCAGTTCTTAGTGTATGATGTCATTGCTAGGTTTAGTTATTTGACCTTGACCCTGAAGGCCAAGGTCATGTAAAGGTCAAGGTCAAGCATGTGAGTCGTATGGGCTTTGCCCTTCTTTTTTTTCTTCTTTTTTTCTATAGCACTATGTTGGTAGTCACCTCAAGCGATCAGCGATATCGGTAAATGTATTGTCTTGGTGAAACAACGCAGTGTGTTCAGTTATATTTTGTGAGTTCGATTCGAGATTGACTAAATGTATTATTTTTCCTTAACATAACTTGTTTAATATCTTGTT
>NC_090252.1:11317359-11354859 GCF_037325665.1 Littorina saxatilis | reverse complement strand
GAGGTTTTAAAATGATGGGATTATATTACTGTAACACACGCTATTGCGAGATAAAGAGTACTTGAGATTAAGCAAACCGCATTGGTCTTTATTGTTTGGCAGCGAAATGTATCTTGATTAAGTGTGCAGTACTGTCCTTCCTCTCCCTTTTCTTTCCCACTCCCCGAACTATGTAATGTTTCTCCGAAATAAAAACTTCCCCTTCTTCCTCTCGTGTGACACTTATTTCAATAATCAATGAAATGTATTTTATGTTTTAAATCGATAATATTAACAGCTATTGTAATTCAATCAAGTTTGCGTTTTAATGAAACAGATCGTGTGATTGGTCAGAATGCCCCAACTCATTAAAAATTACCGGTCATTAATTGTCGATAACCACGCGCTAAAAAATCCATTAACAACCTGCTGGCGAGGCGCATTGATACAGCCTCAACTAGTCTCGGTTAGCTTTAAGGGTCATTTCACAAGTAGGAAATAATATGAAGGCCAACGAAATACCGAGACCATAAGGTATGCGAAGTGATGACGTCGAATACGTGACGTAAATTGATGCATGAATTCTTCCGGACTACGTCAGTCAATTCCAAGGATGGCTTTTGTGATGAAAAGAATTTGTTTTGGAGTTTGCTGTCCAGAAACCCGTCAAAAAAGAAGGGAAAATGTGTGTAAAAGAAAACAAAACAGGAGCAGAGTGATACGATAGGAATACAGAGACATGTTTCTTGGGACTTGACCCTTGCAGGTTGGTGGACTGAAAGTAGTAAGTGAACAGAACAGAACCAATTCTATTTGTTTACCATCACATGACAGCAGTAAAGAGATCGTCGTCAGATTGACTTACAATAACATTAACATGCTTCCATTTGAAACTTCTCGGTCTTCATCGTGGATTGACGCCTTCCCAAAGTCTAATTGAAGCCCTCCGTTGCTTCGCTCCGTCGGGCTTCAATTACCTTTGGTCGGGCGTCAATCCCCGATGAAGACCGAGAAGATTTAAATGGAAGCATGTTAATGTGTACGTGTAACTGTGTTTTCAGCGTAGCAATAGGGTCCGGTATTTAGACGAGACAAGTATAATGCCGACGAGTCGAAGACGAGTCGCATTATACCTGTTCGAATCTAAATATCGGAACCTATTGCTACGCTGAAAATACAATAGCGATTATATAGCTGTTCTGACCTTGATTTGTTGTTCCAAACTTGCAAATAGACAGTTTTTGCGTCGATGCGTTTATCTCAGGTCACCGGCACGGTTGGCCTAGTGGTAAAGCGTCCGCCCCGTGATCGGGAGGTCGTGGGTTCGAACCCGGGCCGGGTCATACCTAAGACTTTAACATTGGCAATCTAGTGGCTGCTACGCCTGGCGTCTGGCATTATGGGGTTAGTGCTAGGACTGGTTGGTCCGGTGTCAGAATAATGTGACTGGGTGAGACGGCCCAGCCTCGGTGAGACATGAAGCTTGTGCTGCGACTTCTGTCTTGTGTGTGGCGCACGTTATACATGTATGTCAAAGCAGCACCGTCCTGATACGGCCCTTCGTGATCGGCTGGGCGTTAAGCAAACAAACAAACACAGTTGATCTCAGATTTTAATAGCAGACGCCGTTTCTTATGCGCATTAGTGTTGCGCATACGCCACACTGACTTTGGAAAAAAAAACTCGATTTGACAACACAGCTGTTTAACAGCTTTTTGACTCACATGAGAAGCAAAAGTGAGTCTATGTACTCACTCGAGTCGTCCGTCCGTCCGTCCGGCCGGCCGGCCGGCCGTCCGGAAAACTTTAACGTTGGATATTTCTTGGACACTATTCAGTCTATCAGTACCAAATTTGGCAAGATGGTGTATGATGATCAAGGTCAAGGTCACTTTGATTATTATGAAATGTGACCAAAATAAGGTAGTGAACCACTAAAAGTGACCATATCTCATGGTAGAAAGAGCCAATAAGCACCATTGTACTTCCTATGTCTTGAATTAACAGCTTTGTGTTGCATGACCTTGGATGACCTTGACATTGGGTCAAGGTCACATGTATTTTGGTAGGAAAAATGTGTAAAGCAGTTCTTAGTGTATGATGTCATTGCTAGGTTTAGTTATTTGGCCTTGACCCTGAAGGTCAACGTCATGTAAAGGTCAAGGTCAAGCATGTGAGTCGTATGGGCTTTGCCCTTCTTGTTATTGACTCACATGCGAAGCAAAAGTGAGTATATGTACTCACCCGAGTCGTCCGTCCGTCCGTCCGTCCGTCCGTCCGGACGTCCGGCCGGCCGGCCGGAAAACTTTAACGTTGGATATTTCTTGGACACTATTCAGTCTATCAGTACCAAATTTGGCAAGATGGTGTATGATGACAAGGCCCCAAAAAACATACATAGCATCTTGACCTTGCTTCAAGGTCAAGGTCGCAGGGGCCATAAATGTTGTCTAAAAAACAGCTATTTTTCACATTTTTCCCATTTTCTCTGAAGTTTTTGAGATTCAATACCTCACCTATATATGATATATAGGACAAAGTAAGCCCCATCTTTTGATACCAGTTTGGTTTACCTTGCTTCAAGGTCAAGGTCACAGGAGCTCTTCAAAGTTGGATTGTATACATATGTTGAAGTGACCTTGACCCTGAACTATGGAAGATAACTGTTTCAAACTTAAAAATTATGTGGGGCATATGTTATGCTTTCATCATGAGACACATTTGGTCACATATGATCAAGGTCAAGGTCACTTTGACCCCTTATGAAATTGTACTTCCTATGTCTTGAATTAACAGCTTTGTGTTGCATGACCTTGGATGACCTTGACCTTGGGTCAAGGTCACATGTATTTTGGTAGGACAAATGTGTAAAGCAGTTCTTAGTGAATGATGCCATTGCAAGGTTTAGTTACTTGACCTTGACCCTGAAGGTCAAGGTCATGTAAAGGTCAAGGTCAAGCATGTGAGTCGTATGGGCTTTGCCCTTCTTGTTAGTTCATTCGTATGCGTCTGTCTGTCTATCTGTGTGTATATATATATATGTGTGTGTGTGTGTGTGTGTTTGTGTGTGTGTGTGTGTGGGTGTGTATGTGTGTATGTTTGTGTGTGTGTGTGTGTGTATGTGTGTGTGTGTGCGTGTGTGTGTGTGTGTGTGTGTGTGTGTAGTTGAGAGAGACAGAGAGAGAGAGAGAGAGAGAGAGAGAGAGCGAGAGAGAGAGAGAGATTGATTGATTGATTAACTTTATTACAGAAGGATGAAGAGACAGAGAGAGAGAGAGAGAGAGAGAGAGAGAGAGAGAGAGAGAGAGAGAGAGAGAGAGATAGAGAGAGATAGAGAGAAAGAGAAAGAAAGAGATAGATATATAGGCGATTTGTCCTTCGCTGGGGGTATGCAGTGCCTTTGCATTGCATGTCTACTTAATTGATATATTCCCGTTTGCAAAAGACGGGGCGGAACTGTCACTGACAATGTTTTTTATCTGTTTAATTGACATTTTTGTCACATAATATGTGACTATGTCCGGACTATGGGAGTGCATTTCTGCTTAGTAAATACATATTTCAATACAATTGGATTTACATCTAGAGATGAAAATTCGATTTTAATGACACCTTTGTGTTAATACTGGTTTGATGACCTGTACTTTGTGTTGCAGCACCCACCAGCACAACCCCCGGAGACACGGAATCCCGTTCATCGAGCACTCTGGTCATCGGTCTGGGTGTGGCAGGGTGTGTGTGTGTCGTCATGGCAGCAGTTGGATATTACTGCTTCAGGAAACGTAGGCCAGGAGGTCAAAACGACGCCCCTCCAGCCAATGCCCCTCAAGACAACGCCGCTCCAGACAACGGCCCTCAGGGTGCTGATACCGCTGGGGCATCCACAGGCCAGACTGTCCCCACCACTCCTGGCGCTGAGCTCCACGAGTCCAGTGTCGCTGGTTCAGAGGCCAGTGAAACTAGTGAAGGCATAGAGGACACTGCATCACAAGTATCTGAAGTTTGAATAAGAGCCTGATTAAATTTCCATTTTCATTTTCCATCAGTTAACCATTCCTTATGAAAACATACAGCACACACACCCCCAACACAATAATAAAACCAACAACCTTTTCGCTGTTGGGGCAATTATAGGCATTTATTTGGTTCATTATATCCCGCAGTGGACACACTCAATCCATTATAACTTAAGCGTCAACGATTACAGATTCTGTCTGTACACATTTGATTCAACACCTGAAAACGCTACACGCAAGAACCATGGACATGTATACAACTTCTGGCTGAGCCAAATTATGCAGCTGATGTGATACCAAGTTGGACTGTTTTATAATGTTTTAGATAGACTGGAGGTTGATAGTATTTGACTCAATATGCATCACCCTAGGACGTCCTGTATAGTATTACTAGTATTGTTTAATTTTACATCAACAGATATATAACTACGATTTGATATATGCATATAGAAAAGACAACTCGTTTAGTGTTGTGCTATGGCAAAAGAAGTCAAGACTTAAAAAATAATAATAATAAATGAGCATTTATATAGCGCAACATCATAACTTTACAATTATGCTCTTTGCGCTTGACACATTTAAAATTAAAAACACAGTTATACAAGCATTTACATCTACTTAGCGTACTTACATCTGCTGGTTGTGTTTGTTATTTAGTTATGCCCATACAATTTACACTCATAACTGCTGTACAAAATATGATATTATACACGTAAAACTTATGAAAACGTATCCAGGACTGTTTGTTTTTATTGTGTCAGTTTAATTGCATTAACAAGTGCACATGCAATTAGCAATGTACAGATTGACAATATCGTAAGGCAAAGTCAAGAAAAGTTAACTTCTATTTTATCCGTTTTTACATTTAGTCAAGTTTTGACTAAATGTTTTAACATAGAGGGAGGAATCGAGACGAGGGTCGTGGTGTATGTGTGTATGTGTGTGTGTGTGTGTGTGTGTGTGTGTGTGTGTGTGTGTGTGTGTGTGTGTGTGTAGAACGATTTAGAGTAAACTACTGGAACGATCTTTATGAAATTTTTCATGAAAGTTTCTGGGTATGATATCCCCAGTCATTTTCTTCATTTTGTTGATAAATGTCTTTGATGACGTCATATCCGGCATTTTGTAAAAGTTGAGGCGGCACTGTCACACCTTCATTGTTTAAATAAAATTGATCGAAAATTTTGCCAAGCAATCTTCGACGAAGGACGGACTGTGGGATTGCATTTCAGCTTGGAGGCTTAAACATTAATCAATGACTTTGGTCATTAAAAATCTGAAAATTGTAATTAAAATTATTGTTTTTATATAATGATCCAAAATTACGTTTATCGTATTTTTCATCATTTTATGATTCCAAAAACATGTAAATATGTTATATTCGGATTAAAAACAAGCTCTGAATATTAAAAGTATAAAAATTATGATTAAAATAAAATTTCCGAAATCGATTTAAAAACAATTTCATCTTATTCCTTGTCCGTTCCTGATTCTAAAACATATAGATATGATATGTTTTGAATAAATACACATTCAGAGAGTTAAAAAGAATAGAGATATGGAAAAGCGTGCTATCCTCCTCAGCGCATTGGATTGTTTTTTTTTGTTATTTCTTTCTTTTTGTTGTTGACCTCAGTTGCATGCAGGCTGCTGCACCCTTCTTTTTTGACTCACATGCGAAGCAAAAGTGAGTCTATGTACTCACCCGAGTCGTCCGTCCGGCCGTCCGGCCGTCCGGAAAACTTTAACGTTGGATATTTCTTGGACACTATTCAGTCTATCAGTACCAAATTTGGCAAGATGGTGTATAATGACAAGGCCCCAAAAAACATACATAACATCTTGACCTTGCTTCAAGGTCAAGGTCGCAGGGGCCATAAATGTTGTCTAAAAAACAGCTATTTTTCACATTTTTCCCATTTTCTCTGAAGTTTTTGAGATTCAATACCTCACCTATATATGATATATAGGACAAAGTAAGCCCCATCTTTTGATACCAGTTTGGTTTACCTTGCTCCAAGGTCAAGGTCACAGGAGCTCTTCAAAGTTGGATTGTATACATATTTTGAAGTGACCTTGACCCTGAACTATGGAAGATAACTGTTTTAAACTTAAAAATTATGTGGGGCACATGTTATGCTTTCATCATGAGACACATTTGGTCACATATGATCAAGGTCAAGGTCACTTTGACCCCTTATGAAATGTGACCAAAATAAGGTAGTGAACCACTAAAAGTGACCATATCTCATGGTAGAAAGAGCCAATAAGCACCGTTGTACTTCCTATGTCTTGAATTAACAGCTTTGTGCTGCATGACCTTGGATGAACTTGACCTTGGGTCAAGGTCACATGTATTTTGGTAGGAAAAATGTGTAAAGCAGTTCTTAGTGTATGATGTCATTGCTAGGTTTAGTTATTTGACCTTGACCCTTGTGACGTCTGCTTCTCGTTCTAGGGCTGATCAATGTTTAACAGAGACAAGTGCAAAGAAGTAATAAGAAATTTAATAATTCTGTACTTTCAAAAACATGCACGTGATCATTCTTGCAGACATCAATCCCTTTCTCTTAGAATCTTCAAATGAAAGTTTTATAGATTATGATTTCGCTGGTGCGATTTCACACACACGTAACAACATTGTCTTTCTTCTTCTTGTTGCGTAGACGTTTGATATCGAAGCGCGGAACGTACTTCTTCTTCTCGTTGAAAATGTATTTCGGTTTACACAAATGAAGACAAGATGGTGTGTTAATGTTCACAAAATATAAAGTATTCTACTCATCACAATAAACTCGATCTGGGTGACACTTGGGGACGTTGGTGGTTCCTTCCGTGGTTACCGCTGACGTTGCCCTTCCCACAGTGTTCACACGACATCATTTACACAAGCATTGTACACCCCTGTACACTTGCACCTTCTGCAACACACACGTGCAATATCTGTTATTATCAAGTATGATTTCCATCGATATCATTCAATTTGTTTCTCTAAAACAAACACAGAAACAAGAGTTCACAGACTGACACAAACACATGGAAAATGAACAATACCTGTGTTTTCCTGTGAATCAATAATGTTAAAATGTATTAGCGTGTTTTACCTTCGGTTAGTGGACCTTTGGAGATCGCAAAAATGTGGAAATCCGTCCACGGAAGGTGAAACATATGCTAGTGCAATCTACGTGGCTTCGTTGATTGCTGCCATCTTGGAGTCAATGAAACGGTCAGAGCATTGCATCCTAGCAACCTCAACTGAATATATGTACAGTTCATATTCACGAATTAATACCAATGCACGCTGTTTCCTTTTGTTCTCTTCGTTAAATTTCTTTCCATGAAGATAAACAAATTCTTGTCTTGTACGCTGGTTTGGACTAATGGCGCGAGCGTTGACGTCATATGTATACAGTGTCGTCATGACGTAGTCTCGGTCATTTAACCTCGTTTTGTGTACGCAACTAGTGAAGTCTCGATTAATATGAGAGAGGGAGTCGATACACGAATTCCATTCGTCACAACCCTAAAGGTCAAGGTCATGTCAAGGTCAAGCATAAGAGTCGTATGGGCTTTGCCCTTCTTGTTTGTTTTTGTATTTATTTATTTATTTATTTATTTATTTATTTATTTTTTTTTTTTTTGGCAGGGAGCATCCTTCTTCATGGGTCTTTTTTTATTTTTTTTCCTACTCCTTTCCGCTTATCATAGCCTGGACATGTATTCATATGATGAACAAATTTTTTTTTCTTCATTACAGTTACTCTATCGTTACATCTATTTCATTCACCTTTGCTATGTCTAGTAGTGTGTGCGTTTGTTTGCGTGTATGTGCGCGTGTGTGTGTGTGTGTGTGTGTGTGTGTGTGTGTGTGTGTGTGTGTGTGTGTGTGTGTGTGTGTGTGTGTGTGTGTGTTATTGTCGTTGTTGTTCCCATAATAATGTTAAATAATACCATTTTCAGCGGGACAATACATAACAAGTTAATTAATCCAACGCTCGATAGACAAAAGGCGAGCATTTCCAAATTACCAATTACAGTACTAGTTTTCAGCACAGCATCATACAGCGCATATATAAATAACTTTACATTAACAGCACTATACTACTAGTTATCTATACTCTTATACACAGTTCAGTTTTACTAGAAATTTCGAAGTCGAGCTTGGTTCTGAAATAAGACCTTTGTGTTAGTTTTTGGATTTCCGTACTTAAACTGGCTTATGCACATTTTCGATATCAATATAAGGTCATTAATTATGAAGGTTTTCTCTCTGGGGATATCACGTGTGAAATACCCACAAAGAGCCTCTTCGCAGCTTAACTTTATATTTTTGTCTGTACATTTAAATATGTACCCTTGACATTCCTGCCATATGGGTTGCACTGCTCTACACTGCCAAAAAAAGTGCTCGATGAAGTCGGTTTCGTTACAATACTGACAAAATTTTGTTTGACGAATTCCCATCTTATGTAGCACAATATTGGTGGGATATATATATTGTGTAAAATTGCCCAATGCAATAGACGAAGACGGGTTTCTGTCGAGCATTTGTTAGCTAATTTTCGGTGTTTATCTTCTAATGTAATATTTAATTTGTTCGACCAAAATCCAGCTGAGCGTGGCTCCTTTATCTCATAATTTAACATCTTTGGGCGAATTTGGCGTGGAAATAATTGTATAAATGGCATATAATCAGAACGGGCCTGACCCGTATCACGCAATAATAGAGCTTTAATGGCAGTCTGTATTGCATTATATTCAAATAGGCGAGACTGTTTATATCCAGTTCGTTCACATATTTCCTCAAAAGAGCACATGTCGTTATCGTTAAAAACATCTTTAACAACACATATTTTAGCCTTTATCCAGTCATTCATGTATAGCGTTTGCTTCCTGTACCTTATATTTGTATTATTCCATAAGGTTTAATTGCGTACACTTATCTGCTGTTCATTACTGCTTATTTCTTTGATCTTGTGTTTATTGTTTAGCCAGGTGATAAAAGCTTGTTTCCAGAATTATTGCTTTATGGCACCTAGTCCTTTAAAATTTTCTGCACTCTCATTTGAGCGCAGACAGCATAAGCGTTCGCCCAGATTTAAAAAGTATGCTATTGGAATCTGTTGCCACTTTGCGTTACTTCCGTCCAGCAGCCTCATAATCCATGACATTAGAAATGATGTTTGTACATCTTTGACATTAATCATTTTCAGACCTCCAAGATTTGTCTCTTGGCACATTACTTTTCTATTAACTTTTTCACAAGCTCTTTTGTTTGAATATTTTGTCTTCCAGATAAATCGGAATAGAGATGAATTTAGCTTATTGAGGAAGTTTTCTGTGGCACATAGAGATTGCAGTACGTAGGTAAACTGTGACAACATTAATGTTTTGACTATACAAATTTTCCCCATTATACTTAGGTTTCTTTTCGACCATGTTGCTATTATTGAATTTACTTCATGTAGTTTAGGTTCCCAGTTTTCTTCTATGTTGGAGGCTGGGACAGAGTTGTTGAAATCAATTCCTAAGATTTTGATTTGTTTTTTGCAAATAATATTACATGGTCGGTGTCACAAAGATGTGAGTAGCATATTTGTGAGGTGAATCCACGTCGTGTTTTTAACCTCCCTAAATGTTGTACAGGCGAGGGTAGCTGACCGGACTGGCGTTATTCACGTGTTTCGGGTGTTGCACGTAAAACTGGCTTAGCTTGATGTGAGTTGTGTTTGAGACATGTAGCTGGTCTGAGGTAAATAACGTCACAGCGTGTGAGATTTCCAACCGGGAAGGTTGTTCAGCGTGTGTCAGACTTGTTCTGGGAACAAGTACTCTTTCAAGAGACGGGTCTCTTAAGGTAAATGATTTACTATGTTGTATATTATTGACGTTGGAATACATAGCTGGAGCGTAAAGGTTAGTGTGTATAAAGTGCACCCAATCTTAGTGTGAAGCGTTGAGAGAATTCTTGAGGTAATTGTTTCACGGTTTTTCATGGGGAATTTCTTGAACATAATTGCTAGGCATTTATGTTATGTTTAAGACGGTCATGCTTTGTATGGGGAGTGTTATTCATTGATTAAGTGTTAGTTTGGATATTGAATCTGTACGGAATGTGAACGTGGAATGAACGAGAATGTATGAGTGGTACATGAACGTTTGGAAGAAGAGATGGTTTTAGGGAATGTTGTATTAAGACTTGGTTAAATTCTTTAGGAGTTTCCATGAGGGATTTCCATGGCGTATAAGGGAGGGTCCTTACACGAGAGAAGCGCTAGACGACGGTGGAAGCAAGGGACCACCTCTGCGCAGATGAATAGACGAGTGGAGTCTTCATCAAGACCGGTCGTAGCTGACGACGGTTGTTTCCGCTACGGGCGGAAGGGTTTCTCGGGGAGAAACCTGGAAGGTGTGTGGGGGCATCTTCCATGAGATGTGTGTTGGCATCTTCAGTGAAAGGTGCGTGTTGGCATCTTCAGTGAGAGGTGTGTGTGGCATCTTCAGCGAAAGGTGTGTGTTAGCATCTCTGTGTGTTGGCATCTGAATTCATTATTCTACGAGGAATCAGCGAGACAAGCAAGTGAACTGGCGACATGCAGTGAGCCGTGAGACGAACTCGTGAGTGTCTGTTGGTACCTTCTTGTGTGCGTTAAACTCTATATTTGAGAAAGTATTGTTATAATAGGTATTTACATGCCTTGGGTGAAAGTTGGAGGATTGTGCGAACTGTGTGTCGAAAAGTTGTTTCGTATTGATGTAGGTAAAGTGAAGAAGTATAATGTTGTTTTTTGGTTGAGGAAATAATGAGCCTGCATCCTCCCAAATTCTGTTTTTGAAGTGTTTGGTGTGAAAGGGTAGAGACAGTGCAAAAGGGCAGAACACGCATAATAAATTCACATGCAAACCACGTCGTGACAGTGGTGACCCCGACTTAGCCCTAAATAGGTTTTTGTTTCTAAGGATAGAGTTTTGTTGTAGTTAAAAAGCAGTTGCTTCCCTTTCAGAATTGAGAAATAGTGGTTGAGAAAGAAGTGCCTTAGTGTAGCTAATTATACATACTTTGATACTTTGCGTATTGTAGTGTTTGTGTATGTGTATGTTATTGGACACCCCCTCTCCAGCTCTAGGGGTCTACGTAGTTGTATAGTTCGTACGTAGAGAGGGCCTTAGTTTCTGTTTGCTTCCTTTTCTGTGTAATTATTATCTATCTTTCTATCTAAATTCTAGCTCCCTTTCCTATAGTTTTTTTTAAAAACTATTTTTCTTAGATTCTATCTTGGATTGATTGTTGTGTGTGATTGTTGTCGTTGAGGTGCAGGCTTATTTTAAATAAAATAGTATAGGGTGTGCCATTTTTTTTTTATGTGTATAAATTCTGAAATTTTGTATTTTTTGATTGGTCTCTGATAATTTTTTTTTAGTTGTGTACTCTGGCTTGAAAAGTGTTTTGTTTATTATTGTTATTGTTGTTCTTATTTGTAGTCGGATTAGTAATAGGGTGATTATCTCCCTTATACTACTGTTTGATATTTAGTTGTTGGTTTGGAGAAAGTTTTTTGTTTATTTTTTTTTGTGTAAATTTAATTTTTTTTTGTGGTTAGTAGTAATTTGTAAATATTTGTACTTAGACAAAATTTTGGGTACATTTTTTTTGTTGGGGTTGTGAACATTTAAATTTGTTTGGTTTGCTCTGGCGATTGATTTTCCTTGAAGGATCTGACGCTGGTTAGTGGTGTGTGGAATTCAATTTTTCATGTGAAGTGTGTTATTTGGGTTTGAGAAACTTTGACATTTCTAGTTAATTGTTTGTTATTTTGTTGTTGTTGTTGATGTTCTAAAGTGTTAGTTAAGTTTAACATTGATTGACAAGTGTTTGAAGCTGCTATTGATTGTTTATTCTGATATTTTCCAGATTAAATTTTGTGTTGTGACTCTTAAGTTTATTGTTTAATTTTGAGACTGGTTGTGTAAATAGTTAAGTAGTAAACAATTTAAGGATTGTTTTTAAAAAGGCACAAGATTTCTGTTAGTTTAGTATTTTATGATACTCTTTTGTGTGTGTTTAGTATTGCGAGAAACTGGTGTATGATACAACTTTTTGATACTTAAAACAATTTTGTGAACTTGTGTTACTTGATCCATTGTATTACTTTGAGATTACTTTGATATTTTGACATTGTAAAGATGGCAGAGACTAGTGATACTGGTGGTAACACATATGCTGATTATTTGGCATTGGGAGAGAAGCATGGGTTAAACGCAGAAGCTTTGTTTAAGTTTGCCCAGGATCAGGTGGATAGAGAAGAGAGAATTCAGGAAAGGGAAGCAAAGAAAGCAGCAGCTGAGGCTGAGGCGAAGAAAGCTGAGGTTGAGACAAAGAAGATAGAAGCTCAAGCTCAGGCCGAAGCAAAGAAACAGGAAACGGAAGTAAAAAGATTAGAAGTAGAGGCTGAGACAAGAAGGTTAGAAATGGAATTAGATGCAAAGAGGCTAGAAGCAGATACTGAGGCAAGGAAAATGGATTTGGAGTTTAAGAAAGCAGAAGCACAGCAAAGTACAGGTGGAAATGCAGGTGGGAAATCAGGTTACAGCAGGCCCCAGTACCCAAAACTCCCCATGTTCAAGGAAGATAAAGATGACATTGACAGTTTTTTGTTCAGATTTGAAACGCATGCAAAGGCGAACAAATGGAGTGATTCAGAGTGGGCGACCTACTTATCAGCTTATCTAGAAGGTGGAGCTTTGTCGTTGTTTCATTCATTGTTTTCAACGGGTACTTTGTCGTATGAAGACTTGAAGAAAGAGTTGTTGAAGAAGTTTCAGTGCACTCGAGATGGATTTCGTAAGAAATTTCGCAATACGAAGCCAGAGGCGGATGAAAGTTTTGGCACATACGTAACAAAGATGAAGCATTTGTTCAACCGTTGGTTGAATTTGTCTGATATAGAAACCTCATATGAAGCATTGTTTGATTTTGTGTTGTGTGAGCAGATTCTTAACAGTGTATGCACTGATTTGTGGGTCTTTTTGAAAGAACGTGATTGTAACAATTCAAAAGACATGATTGCTAGCGCAGAAATGTACAAATCAGCCCATCCAAATAAATGTTTGGCCAGAAAGAGTCAAGTAAATCCTTTGGGGACTGGAAACGTAGCTTTCAAACAGAATCGTGGATCAGGACAGTTGTACAATCGTGGTCAGGGTGATAGTGGCAGAAGACAAGATGGTATGGGCAGAAACACCAGGTTTCAAGGCAGAGGTGAGGATCGTAAGCGGGGTAGAAGAGGATGGCAGCAAGGAGGTACTAGAGGTACAGGTGCTAAACAGCGGAATCAGGACACATGTTACAGATGTGGGGAATTGGGCCATTACGTTAGAAGTTGTGCAAAGGTTGCAAATTCAGCAAAGTCGGTAGCTGATTGTCAGGACGCTGGAGTGGTGGTAAGCTCGGCAGCATTCGGGTCGTTGCCATTAGCGGAAGGTCTCGTTAATGGGAAGCAAGTGTCAGTACTGAGAGACACAGGAGCTAATGTAGCTGGGGTAAGGAAGTCGTTGGTCTTACCAAGCCAGTACATAAAGGGAGAGGTCCAAAAAGTGAAGGGTTTCAGTGGACGGAGTGATTTGTATCCATTGGCGGAAGTGGTTGTCGATACCCCATATTTTCAGGGAAAGTTGAAATGTTGTGTGCTCACAGACCCAGTCGCTGACCTAGTGATAGGTAATCTTCGGGGTGTGGTACCCAGAGTAGATTTATTCCTTGGGAATACGCAGGGTGTTGGATTTTGTGCTGATGTAAGTCACAAGAAAATCACTGAAGAGGTGGTACTTGAGAAGGTCGTGTGTGGTACGAGTAGGGCAAAAGCCAAAAAGAAACTGGAGGATTTCCCGGTGCCATTGAAAAATGTGGTTACTCCTGATTTGTCGGTTAACGAGGAGGATCTGAAAAGTTTGCTGAGAGAAGATGAGACATTGGAAGAGGTGTTGAGTGTGTCACGAGAGGATGAGAAGTATGCAGTTTGTGCAGAGAAAGTTGTTGATGTTGAGGAAGTAAGTAGTGGATATCGCGAAAGCATTTCACTGAGGTCTGACTGGGGCAGTCATGATGTTTTCCCAAGTAAATGTGAAGAGGCAAAGGTTGCAGTGTTACCTCCGACTGAGGAGAAGAAAACGTTGCCGTTACCTACATTGCTTAAGGGGAAGGAAGAGACAAGCGGAGATATTGTTGTTGATCCTGGTTTGACAGATAGTCATAAGGATGATATGGAACAGGTGTTTGGGAAGATGGTAGACATTTTCAAAACATGTGATGCGGTGGTGTCTTTAACGGCAAGAATTAGCATTCGAGGTTCATCCAATAGCATGAGACAGGAATACGTTGACAGACATGTTGTCCAGGTCATTCGTAGATCAGAGCATACCACAGGTTTATGGGATGTGTGGAAAAAGAAGGTTGTTTTGATCAAAAGAAAACTCAAGAATTTTCTTTTTTCCCCGGGAAGGGGGATGTCACAAAGATGTGAGTAGCATATTTGTGAGGTGAAACCACGTCGTGTTTTTAACCTCCCTAAATGTTGTACAGGCGAGGGTAGCTGACCGGACTGGCGTTATTCACGTGTTTCGGGTGTTGCACGTAAAACTGGCTTAGCTTGATGTGAGTTGTGTTTGAGACATGTAGCTGGTCTGAGGTAAATAACGTCACAGCGTGTGAGATTTCCAACCGGGAAGGTTGTTCAGCGTGTGTCAGACTTGTTCTGGGAACAAGTACTCTTTCAAGAGACGGGTCTCTTAAGGTAAATGATTTACTATGTTGTATATTATTGACGTTGGAATACATAGCTGGAGCGTAAAGGTTAGTGTGTATAAAGTGCACCCAATCTTAGTGTGAAGCGTTGAGAGAATTCTTGAGGTAATTGTTTCACGGTTTTTCATGGGGAATTTCTTGAACATAATTGCTAGGCATTTATGTTATGTTTAAGACGGTCATGCTTTGTATGGGGAGTGTTATTCATTGATTAAGTGTTAGTTTGGATATTGAATCTGTACGGAATGTGAACGTGGAATGAACGAGAATGTATGAGTGGTACATGAACGTTTGGAAGAAGAGATGGTTTTAGGGAATGTTGTATTAAGACTTGGTTAAATTCTTTAGGAGTTTCCATGAGGGATTTCCATGGCGTATAAGGGAGGGTCCTTACACGAGAGAAGCGCTAGACGACGGTGGAAGCAAGGGACCACCTCTGCGCAGATGAATAGACGAGTGGAGTCTTCATCAAGACCGGTCGTAGCTGACGACGGTTGTTTCCGCTACGGGCGGAAGGGTTTCTCGGGGAGAAACCTGGAAGGTGTGTGGGGGCATCTTCCATGAGATGTGTGGTGGCATCTTCAGTGAAAGGTGCGTGTTGGCATCTTCAGTGAGAGGTGTGTGTGGCATCTTCAGCGAAAGGTGTGTGTTAGCATCTCTGTGTGTTGGCATCTGAATTCATTATTCTACGAGGAATCAGCGAGACAAGCAAGTGAACTGGCGACATGCAGTGAGCCGTGAGACGAACTCGTGAGTGTCTGTTGGTACCTTCTTGTGTGCGTTAAACTCTATATTTGAGAAAGTATTGTTATAATAGGTATTTACATGCCTTGAGTGAAAGTTGGAGGATTGTGCGAACTGTGTGTCGAAAAGTTGTTTCGTATTGATGTAGGTAAAGTGAAGAAGTATAATGTTGTTTTTTGGTTGAGGAAATAATGAGCCTGCATCCTCCCAAGTTCTGTTTTTGAAGTGTTTGGTGTGAAAGGGTAGAGACAGTGCAAAAGGGCAGAACACGCATAATAAATTCACATGCAAACCACTTCGTGACAGTCGGTCAGCAGATAATGTATTTATACCAAGCCACATTGCTTCTGTCTTTTGATCATTCATTGCTAACCCTGAACATTTTGAAAACTGAGCTATAAAATGTAATACGTTTCTTAGGTCTTTCTCATCTTGTATGAAGAAACTAATGTCGTCAGCATACATAAGTAGTTTAAGAGTTTCACCATGTCTATCAGAATTCCTTGGCAGTTTAATCCCTTTAACATCTTGATCTGCACGGATTTTGATTGCTAACACTTCAAGGGCCAGAACAAAGGCTAATGTCGAAAATGGACATCCTTGTCTTATTCCAGCATCACATGGGAATGGACTCGAGATCCATCCCATGTAATTAATACTACTCTCTGTATTTTTTTATTAAAGTATCGACCCACCTAATAAAATATTTACCAAATCCGAACTTTTGGAACGCCCAGAGCATATATTCTTTAGACATCGTGTTAAAAGCAGCTCTGTAGTCTAGCGCCATTAAAATACCTGGTTGATTACTGTTATTCATATAGTCAATGACGTCATCGATCATTCTAATAACAGTGCTGGAATTTTTTTTTTTTTTAAACCCAACTTGATCTGCACTTATTAAGTAATTGATGACTTGATTTAATCTGTTTGCAAGGCATTTCGCTAATAGTTTATAGTCGGTGTTTGTTACAGATATAGGACGCCAGTTATTTAGGTGCTCTCGTTTCAACCTTTGTGTATCAGTGTGATTGCTGCTCGCTTCTGGGATACAGATAGTTCCCCTTTTTCAAGAGGATAATAACATTTTGTTTATATTACTCCAAAATAACTTTATGAAATTGGTTGTTATTCCATCCAATCGTGGAGCAGAATTACTTCGCATTCCCTTAAGTGCAATAAGGAGTTCTTTTTCTGTAGTTTCTTGATCAATACTGCCCTTTTGCTCCTCTGATAATTTTGGAATGGATTGTTAATTTCACTGCCTTTGCCACGAGCGGTGGACAGACGATGCTACGAGTGTACGGTCTTGCGGAAAAAAATGAAATGCGTTCAGTTTCATTCTGTGAGTTCGACAGCTTGACTAAATGTTGTATTTTCGCCTTACGCGACTTGTTCTATTTACATTCATTTTAACTGGGTTTTTGTACCAATTCAGATTCACATTTGAAATCCTGCAATCCCATCCCTTCAAACGCACACACACACACACACACACACACACACACACACATACACGCACAAGCACGCCCGCTCGCACACACGCTCGCACACACGCATGCACGCACGCACACACGCACACACACACGCACACACACACACACACACACATACAACACACACACACACACACACACACACACACACACACACACACACACACACACGTACACACCAGGTCAAATTTCACAAATGTATTCGTCAGCCAGGCGAGTAATTTCAAGAAGTTCATTCGCCCGCTATATATTTCACAAGCCCGGTACATACGACACACTACAATTATGAATGTCAAATAAACTTATCAACACAAATATGTGACCCTCCACCACGAAATGAGTCGCATGTCACCTCGCGCGGTTCTGCGCTAGGCTTAATGAAAGTCCGGGGAGTGTCTGGTAACAGTGTGAGGGTCACCTTAGTCACAGGCTTATAACTCCAACAGTTTTCGCTCTTTTCTAAAACGGTTTTCACCACTGGATAGAGCATAAAAAACTCTTTAGAAAAATGTAAAAATATGAAAATCATGCAAAGGTGACATGCGACTCATTCCGTGGTGGAGGGTCACATATTGCAACACATTTTGCACATTAATTCACGTGTCGTGTCACCCAAAACGTTCTTTGCCATTTAAGCCCGTTCACTTGGCACACCGTACGGATTAACTATTCATTTAAAAGGGATTACGAGACAGCCGCTCAAATAAGGTACCCCCTAAATCGACGTGAAAAAAGAAGGAACCAATTAAATATTGAGGAAAATTCATAACAATTTTGCACTCACTTCTTGACAACGTGTACATTCACGGAGAACTTCAAATCAATTGTCTACGCAGAACATGTTATGTTTAGCTGGTTTGCGTGTTTTGTGTGCACTTGAAAAAACAGCTGACATGCAATTTGTTTCTTCAGTTGCAGCTGTTCTGATGTTGTTGTCGATTTAAACGCAGGAACCTTCCGTTAGTGAATTTTATTTTCGTCAAAGTGTGTGTGTTTGTGTGTGTGTGTGTGTGTGTGTGTGTGTGTGTGTGTGTGTGTGTGTGTGTGTGTGTGTGTGTGTGTGTGTGTGTGTGTGCGTGGGTATGTGTGTGTGTGTGTTTGCTTATTTGTTATTGTGTTTGCTCCTAGTTCGACGGCAATCCATTTCTTTTGTTGTTGTCGGTCACTGCTTTAAATTATGTGGTTCTTGAAATGTTAAGTGCGTGGCAAGCTCTTTTGCAACGTTATTCCAGTGATATACAGGCTCCCTTTTTCAGCTTTGTCACGGTTTCAGTGACACGAGAGAGAAAGGGACTCTTTGTGGGGTGCCTTTCCCAAATTGTAATGCTATGCGCATGTGCTGGATGCCGCATTGGGGAATTGGATAGTTTTTTTGCTGACTCGACCACGAAATGCACGAGGAAATTGCCGGCGTGTAACCGTGCGGGTACGTGGGGTGATTTTTGCTAACTGGGGGAACAGGTAAAATCACGGGATTTAAGCACGCTATATGTGTGTATGATAGGCGACTGTTGATTGTTCAGGCAGATCACATGTTCTATGATAGGCGACTGTTGATTGGTCAGGGAGATCACATGTTCTTTTCGGCACATGCGCTGTACAGGCGACAGGTTGTCTGGTTTTTTCGTCGACTAAGATTCACGCCGGGGGAAGTGTTACGACCGAAAAAAATCGCCGTGTGTTACGATAGCATTCTGCAGTCCCATAGTCAACAAGGTTTTAAGCGCTAAAGGTGTGTAACTTTCAAACTAATAATAATTGCGGCGTAATTATCGAAGCCAGCAAAGTTTATTTGCTCTCAGCGGATTCATGATTTCATAAGGATTAACATGTTATCGGTTTAATTTTTGAGGCTTCTGTTTTAGATTTGTGACAGCGTCGTATTTGTTCATATTGTTCAATTTGGGGATTTATTTTTAAATGGTGGAGATCACAAGAGGCTTGAAGCAACAAAGGTCATTTGATCAGGTAATGTGATGTATCATAACTAAAATGCATCAATAGCAGTGTCCCAATATGCAAGTGTGTTTGTGTCATCGGCTGAGGAAAAGAGCATGTGTATTTGTTTGGTACGCTTCGCCGTGCTAGCAGTTACGACCGCCCCGCTTTTCTGTTACGACTGCCCACTGTTACTGGTACGGCAGCCGGCACTAATTTTATTCGTTTAATAATGTTATTGCCAAAGTTTATGACAGTTTGCAAACAAATATGAACGGGTTTCACTGCACATCGGTTGTGTACCGTCGTGTTATCAGGAATTTTGATTCCCTGCACTCTTATTTAATATCTCATTCGTCACAGTTTATATCTAGAGTTGTTCTACTTCCAGTTAAGCGTGCACATAGTTTCAACTGGCATGCACATGACAAGTTCAAATGTCAATTGTCAAAAACAGTCTCTGAAAATCGAATTTGGTAGGCCAGTTTGTCGCAATTTGGTAGGCCAGTTTGTCGCAATTTGGTAGGCCAGTTTGTCGCAATTTGGTAGGCCAGTTTGTCGCAATTTGGTAGGCCAGTTTGTCGCAATTTGGTAGGCCAGTTTGTCGCAATTTGGTAGGCCAGTTTGTCGCAATTTGGTAGGCCAGTTTGTCGCAATTTGGTAGGCCAGTTTGTCGCAATTTGGTAGGCCAGTTTGTCGCAATTTGGTAGGCCAGTTTGTCGCAATTTGGTAGGCCAGTTTGTCGCAATTTGGTAGGCCAGTTTGTCGCAATTTGGTAGGCCAGTTTGTCGCAATTTGGTAGGCCAGTTTGTCGCAATTTCCTACAGATACATGCATTCCCTGAAATGCACATCGCTGGGCAAGAATTAATACAAAGGTTGGCTAAGGCAAATTGAAATAAAAGCGGTTTGTATTCGTTTCATTTCTCGTCTTTTCACTTTTGTCACCAACATAAGTAGCTTAAGGTATAACTGACCTTACACTAAGCAGTGTTGTGTGAGTTTTTGACCGATTAATTTCAAGAAATTAACCAAGAAAGAAAACAATCCAAAGGAAATTAGTTAGGATCAAGACTGTTGGTAGGTGTGCAAAGGGATCGAAGGATGCTCTTATACGATTCTCCAAGATTGTTTACACGGGAAGTTGAATTTAAGTAAACACCACGCTGACACATAGCGAACGTGGTGGCTAAATGTAAACATTCATTATAATAGGCAATTGCTCCAGTATGAAAAGCGAGTCACCTAAAGCCTGTTCGTAATATACGCTATGTGCATTGTCAACATCTACTGTGTGCAACTGATTGCAGTAAATTTCGCTGCACATGTTTTCCTTTCAGCAGTAAGAAAGTGTGTCTTCCGCGGAAGGCGCTGATTGGCTGGCTTGCAATGGCCCATTCAAATGACACGTTTTAACCTGATGACAATATCGCAAGTCTGACGTAATGTTTTTGAAACTGGGTTCTAGTCTGGATTTCTGGCACCGTTTCGTGCTTTGTGGAGCTTTTTGTGCAACTTCCTGTCGGATTATGTAAAATGTTGCACTCCAAAGAGAATGTCGTTATGGGACTATGTGAAAGCAATTGCGGTTGACTTTCCTTTCAGTGAGTCCACTAAATGCTGCGCGCAGCGCCTAGAATCGTATTAAGAAGCAAACACTGCACACAGCCCAGCTGCGGCGCAAATGTGCTGCGTCTTACTGGGTATATTTCGAACCGCGTTTAACGATAGGTTTTATCTATTCTCTTTGATAGGAGGAGCTTTTCGAGTGAAGTCAATGCCAGCATATATCCGTCTGTTCACGTTCAGGTGGTGGTTCTGCTGCCTTCTTCAGCTGTTTGTCCGAGAAAGCAACCGTTGTGTACACCAGGCCGTCTTCATTCACAGATTGAGAGCTGACTTCGTCGCCAAGCATTTTCTACAAGAAAGAAATCCACTCTAAATATTTCGTTTTTATACTGAATTATTCATCCTTTTCTTATTAGCACTGCCGTTTTACCAAACAAAATGAAATTGAGAATGGTCTAGATCTAGCCATCAAGATCCGTTTTCTCTCCTCTATATTTTTAAACCATTTTGCGTCTTTTCGTTTGGGGACTGTGACTCATGATTGAAATGTACATACAGTATGTCTCAAAGATATGGCGTTGAAGAGAATGCGGGAGCTGAAAACCAATGTGATGCGTGTGAGGAAAGCAGAGCTGCAACCTGACAATGGCTGTGGCCAAACTGTATGCATGATGCGACTAATTTGTTATCGTGTGATTCGGGAACTATTGACAATGGCAATTTCAGTTTGCAGTTAACACGAAGCAAAGCAAAATCCCTGGTGAACTGAAGAACTGAAAGCTAAATGAAAGGAGTGAGTGCACAGAAGGGAATCATTTCGGCCTGGTTGCAATTGCATGAACGTATAGATACAGTATCTGTAGAATTGACAGGCTTCCAATTGCAAATGTCCGGTGATGATCATGGATTGACGGCCAATCCCAATCAAAACCCTCCGTAATGTTAATGAACATCATCTCAAAGTTTAAACTGAAGCCTAACGATGTGTAAATGTCCTCTAGTAACCTGAGTTGAACATTGAAATAGCTCCTTCCCGTTTTAAGGACGTTGCCTGCTGTTTATTTAAACAATAATATACACAATCATTGCTGTTTATTTAAACAATAATATACACAATCATTGCTGTTTATTTAACCAATAATATACACAATCATTGCTGTTTATTTAACCAATAATATACACAATCATTGCTGTTTATTTAACCAATAATATACACAATCATTGCTGTTTATTTAACCAATAATATACACAATCGTTGCTGTTTATTTAACCAATAATATACACAATCATTGCTGTTTATTTAACCAATAATATACACAATCATTGCTGTTTATTTAACCAATAATATACACAATCATTGCTGTTTATTTAACCAATAATAAACGAAACCATTGCTGTTATGGATACCCACTATTACGTGTCCTATAGGTAAGCCCATAGGCGTTAGGTTATCGTGACATTTTTTTTACAAATCATAATTACATGTAAAAGAAGACACACAGAGTGTCACGTTGTTTTAACTAGTCAAAATTGTAATTGTGGTAAAATACATCACCATACTAGCTACCCCCAAATCATTACTCATTAAACCATATTCTTGTTATTAGTTCAACGACTGCTGTACTTTTCACAAGCAAAAACGTGTGTTTTGAAACACATGCAAATTATATTGAAAAATGCATGGTCAAAAGCTCAAGTTATTTTATCTCCGAAATACTCATTCTGTATTTGTGACCCTCCACCACGGAATGAGTCGCATGTCACCTTTGCATGATTTTCATATTTTTTACATTTTCCTAAAGAGTGTTTTATGCTCTATCCAGTGGTCAAAACCATTTTAGAAAAGAGCAAAAACTGTTTGAGTTATAAGCCGGTGACTATAGGTGACCCTCACACTGTTACCAGACACTCCCCGGATTTATATTAAGCCTAGCGCAGAACCGCGCGAGGTGACATGCGACTCATTTCGTGGTGGAGGGTCACATTTGTTTTGCTTATTTCTGTAGTGTTTTTTGTGTGGTCTTTTGAGTGAGCTTGTTTGCTTTGGTTTCTTTTCTGTCTGTCTGTCTGTCTGAGTGAATTTCTGTCTAACTAGCTGTCTATCTGTCTGTCTGTCTGTCTGTCTATCTGTCTGTCTGTCTGTCTGTCTGTATGTCTGTCCGTCTGCATCTTGTTATTTTTCTTGAAGGCTTGTCAAAAGCATTTTTGATACATTATTTACGCTTTCATGCAAACAGGCTGTGGACGAAGACATAATTATAAAACTAATTAATGCTTGTTGCCAAAGGGTAAGATGTTGTAAATGTTTAAATGTTCTTATATGTGTAAACTTCAAAGGTCAGCAAAAAGGAAAATGCGAGTGTGTGTGTGTGTGTGTGTGTGTGTGTGTGTGGGGGGGGGGGTATGTGCGTGTGTGTATGTGTTTGTGTGTGCGTGTGTGTGTGTGCGTGTGTGTGCGTGTGTGTGTGTGTGTGTGTGTGTGTGTGTGTGTGTTACAATTGGCAACCGTCATTACACATTAAGCTCTATATTTCTTTCTTTTGTTCTTTTTACAAAAGACTTAAACGCTTATGCACGTGATCTGTATGTGTGTACATTGCATGTATGCTGTGTGTTCAGCGCGAGGACGTGTAATTAGCATTTAAGACATAAACATAAACAGACAGACAGACAAACAGACAGTCAGAGAGAGAGAGAGAAAGCGAGGGAGAGAGAGAGAGAGAGAGAGAGAGAGAGAGAGAGAGAGAGAGAGAGAGAGAGAGAGAGAGAGAGAGAGAGAGAGAGAGAGAGAGAGAGAGAGAGATTGAGAGAACGAAAGAGAGAGAGAAAATGAGAAAAAGATAGAGGGAGGTGGGAGGTTGTGTATGAGAGTGACAGATAGACTGGGATAGAGCGAGAGAGAGAGAGAGAGAGAGAGAGAGAGAGAGAGAGAGAGACAGAGAGAGAGAGAGAGAGAGAGATATTCAGGATAGTTTCATTCACGTGAAATAACATCCCTTTGCAAGACAGATATCGGAAAACAGAACATTTCAGACAAAATTATATATTGTACACAATCATGAACATTCTTGTGCTGACTGTAAGATAACGAGTTGCTTGTACATAAGTAAAGAGGAGGCATCTCTGAGCATTCCACTGTAATTGCAAATAATTATGACAGCCGTTCGTCGACTTCAATTAGACGATTTCATACACACTTTCTTCACAGTCTATGTATATGTTTTCTGCTCCTGATGATGATAATGATGATGATGATGATGATGATGATGATGATGATGATGATGATGATGATGATGATGATGATGATGATGATGATGATGATAATGACGATAATGACGATGATGATGAGTATTCAAATACACAGAGTAGGCCATACGAAATGCAACCTCTTTCTCTCAAATGTCTGTTTCTCTGGTTTCACGGTTAAGGATCACTCAGTAATTGCAATGCTAATCGTTCGTCCTCTTGGATCAGACGATTTCATACAGACTTTCTTCACAGTCTGTGTAGATGTGTTCTTCTCCCGGCAGAACGATGTATGATGGTGATCGTGAACTAGGACCAATGTAATCATCAGACGCAGCACCACGTGGTTTGTTGGGAGTCTGAGGCAGGAGGTATCCATCGAGCCCAGTGTCCATTGAGATACTTGACGGGGTCATACTTTTGTGCGGGCCACCTTGGAGTAAGAGATAATTAGTGCATTACGAATCTTTAAAATGTTGCTTGGACCCAACTGTTAAGAAGTGCATCATGTTTCTGTGATTGAAATATTTTCAGTTTCCAGTCTGCCTGTCTGCCTGTCTGCATAACTGTCGGTCTGTCTGCCTGCTGGTCTATATGTCTGCCTGCCAGTCTATCTGTCTGCGTGCCTGTTTGTCTGTCTGTCTGTATGTTTGTCTGTCTGTCTGTCTGTCTGTCTGTCTGTCTGTCTGTCTGTCTATCCGTCTGTCTGTCTGTCTGTCTGTCTGTCTGTCTGTCTGTCTGTCTTTCTCTCTCTCTCTCTCTCTCTCTCTCTCTCTCTCTCTCTCTCTCTCTCTCTCTCTCTCTCTCTCTCTCTCTCTCTCTCTCTCTCTCTCTCTCTCTCTCTCTCTCTCTCTCTCTCTCTCTCTCTCTCTCTCTCTCTGTGTCACGCACAATCTCTCTCTTCCCCATCGTTATATTGTGTGATTTACTATTTTCGCACGCAAAGCAATTACAAAAACCTCCTTACCAGTTTTTTTGGAAGCCAAACGTTGCAGTCCGTCAACCGACTGTCGGTCTTTGCGTGCCATTTCTGAGCCTTCCCTGAAAGCCACGGCAGTGACTGGCATGCGTCTTTCTTTTCTCTTGGTTGGCACTGGCACGGCTGGTTCTGGATTCAAGGTAATGACAAGCAGGAGAATGAAAACTCGGTAGCAAAACGGGTGCATCTTGAATACATAACACTCGGATGACCCAATATTACAAGTTCTAAGACACCTTTCATATATCTAATACTGTTATGTGAGCATCCCGTGGCATGTTTTCCAGAGTAATACGCACTTCTTCGGCTATGATTGGACGAGTAATAGAATAAGTGTTATCATTCATAGAACATTTGGCTTATTATTTTCAATTCTAAAAAGTACCTTATCATTTCGACTAGTGAAAGTCAGGTGAAAAAAAACAACCTGATTGCAATATGTTTTGTTCTAATAAGAAAAGTCTGATTTTAAAGTGCATATTGTTCAATGCAGCATAGTTAGGACTTTATCCACATACGATATACGTTTGACGAATAACAAATTCAAAGAAACGACGTTAGAAGACAGAAGAAAACTATCATGATATAGCTATTCCCATTAGATTATTTAATTCGTATCATATTTGTTGTCAGGTTGAAGCTGAACCGTTTTGACTTTAAGTACACAAGAGGTACTGCCGACTCGGCCGTGATGGGATCTTACGGCATGGTGTAATAGTTGTATTCCTTCTTCTGGAGCTCGTGTTTACCGTTAATGTTGATTCTGCGGCGGCGACGACGAGCGACGATCCCTGCAATGGTAATGAGGGCGACGACAATGATGACAAGCGTCGTCACACCACCTGTCAACAACTCTGCAAAACAAAAGTACAGCCAATTTAATTTTACACTTTTAACGTCCACGGCATTCGAGGGAAACAAATCATAACAAATGTTTTTTTGTTATTTTTAGCTTCTATGTTGCTTTGTTTTTGTTTGTTTGTTTGTTTGTTTGTTTGTTTGTTTGTTCGTAAGCTATTTTATGTGTGCTCAATGTTCCCCTGTTACTTGTTTGTGTGACTTTGTTTGTTTGTTTGTTTGTTTGTTTGCTTAACGCCCAGCCGACCACGAAGGGCCATATCAGGGCGGTGCTGCTTTGACATTTAACGTGCGCCACGCACAAGACAGAAGTCGCAGCACAGGCTTCATGTCTCACCCAGTCACATTATTCTGACACCGGACCAACCAGTCCTAGCACTAACCCCATAATGCTAGACGCCAGGCGGAGCAGCCACTAGATTTCCAATTTTAAAGTCTTAGGTATGACCCGGCCGGGGTTCGAACCCACGACCTTCCGATCACGGGGCGGACGCCTTACCACTATGCCAACCGTGCCGGTCTTTGTGTGACTGTAATGACTCTGATCACCTATGAACTTACTATAAGGCAACATGATAAACAGTATAACGATACCAAACGGCCATTCAGTTAATGGTACAGTGTACATTCTGGAACAAAGTTTACTGTCACTGCACTTATGTTGGATACTACACAATTTTCAGTGTCAGAACCTGATCTAATCAACATTAGCTCATACAGGCACAACACACATGTTCCCACAGAGGCAGAGGTATAGATAGCTGCAAAGAAAAGTCCCAACTGTCCAATGAATGATAATATGTACCATGCTGTCTACTGGAGTCATCTGTTGTGTCCTGTACTGCTGTCGTCACGCGGTTGTCAGACGCCAAACCTTAGACAGACAGGAGATTACAAAGGGCACAAATATGATAATGGATACGTCTCGTTTGAATGTAAACATTGGATACAAAACGAAGTTTGATTGTTTGATTGTCACATTCCTTTTACAACACTGCAAAATATGTCAGCTTCAATGACAGAGCATGTGCCAAAAAGGATTACGAAAGGCTTGCAACTTACAATAATTATATATAGCTATTCTGATGTCCAGACACGTGGGGGAATTCGGGGGCTGTGATTGGATGGTCTCTTCCGATCATCAAAGCATAATGCTACGGAAGTCGGCCATTTTTGCTAATATCCAAAAAGCATATTGGCAATAACAAAGACGCATGGTTCCGGTTTACCCATCTGTACCACACGATGTTTTAATCGACAACAGCATACACTGACAACTTGAAATTCTTCTCGGGAAGGTTTTTCAGCTTTACAAATGTCGATAGCATACCCTTTTCTGCTAACTTCCCGATGAAACAGGACTAAACCAATTATTGTCTGTCCCTAAACACCACAACATGCCCACAGTCGAAAGATGTAGTACAAACAGGGGAGTAAAACGGAACAGCCGTTTTTGTGTGCCTGTGTGAGCTCAGTTGCCGACAGACACAAACTTTCGCATTCGGCTTTTCTTATCTCGTAACTCCACACTAAATACCCCACTTTCCCTCTGAAGTATTGATGTACAACCCATGGCACAAACATTCATGTAGTCGTTTATAACTGAGGTTGAAAAAATCGCTTCATGACGAGACAAGTATAAATGCCATTCACCCGAACTGAAAACTTCGCTGCCGTCTGTTCGCGTTGTACGGATTAGCTGTTCTCTTCTCCTCCCCTTGTTGCATCCTAGTTCTTCAGTTGTTTCTAGTTTTCCGTTGATGTTGTGTTTTGGTCTTCTTCATATTATTAAGTAGTCTTGTTCAAAATTAAAACAAACTCAAACTTCTTTTTGTTGTATACGAATGAACTTATAAAAAGCTGTTTAACAGCTAAGTTGTCAAATCGAGGTTTTTTTTCCAAAGTCAGTGTGGCGCCTGCGCAGAACTAATGCGCATAAGAAACGGCGTCTGCTATTAAAACCTGAGATCAACGCATCGACGCAAAAACTGTCATTTTGTCAGTTTGGAACAACAAATCAAGGTCAGAACAGCTATATAATCGCTATTGTGTTTTCAGCGTAGCAATGGGGTCCGATATTTAGACTTGAACAAGTATAATGCGACTCGTCTTCGACTCGTCGGCATTATACTTGTCTCGTCTAAATATCGGACCCTATTGCTACGCTGAAAACACAATAGTTGTTAATGTAGGTTAACGGACTTTCCAAAATATTAAGAAAGGGTGTGACATTAGGCTTAATTTCCTCGTACAATTTAAATTCGTTGACATTCATCAAATGTGGATGTTGCATTTCCACTGGACAATTGGTAATGAGCACATGTATCACAACATTCAAAATACTATTAATTAATGTTTGCTTTGTTCTAGACTTAAAAATTGGAGGACTGACTGTTCAACGTATTCATCGGTTGCATGCTTGCCTGGTTCTCCTGCTTGTAATTGTGTTATCATGGCTGTTGTTTAAGGTATGTATCCTACTCAAAACGAGGTACCAAGTGACCTTTGGATTGTGTATCCCTTTGTCCTTAAAGAAACAACACCAAACCAAATGAGATAAGGTTATACTTACAGAGAGGACTCACGTAGACCTCCTCACGAATTTCCGCGTCGTTCTGTAGTGTACCAGTAACTTCCCACTCATAAACGGTTGAGTCCAAATAGCGTTGTGTGACCTTGAAGCGACGAGGGTCAGCCTCGCACGCACAGCCGCCGCTAGTCTGGTGGGGGTCGCACACTCCACGTACGTAAGTAATAACGCAAAACAGACTGTTGGGAACTGAGGGCAGTCTAACTTTGACGGTATGTATCCCGTACGTTGAGTCCAGGCAATCATCACTCAAGGAAAAATTAACAATGACGCTACACTCGTCCTTGAAGGTCTCGATACTCGTTCCCGTCTTGTTAATGCTGCCTGCAAAGGAAAGCATTAATTGAAAATGCAGTGCTGCGTTTCACCCACCCCCTACCCTACCCCTGTGATCACTTCGCTATTTCTTCTTTCTGTTATCTTTGTTTTATGTTTGTTTGTTATTGTTGTTTAAACACAATTGTTGTTCTTCTTCTTCTTATCCTTTCTGTAGTGATTTCCTTATACTATTATGTCAGTGTTTCGTACCCTCATTGTTTGTGTGTGTTTGTTTCTGGGTGTGTTCTCCCTTTCTCCCTTCTTTCTTTCTTTCTTTCTTTCTTTCTTTCTTTCTTTCTTTCTTTCTTTCTCTTGTGACTTTCTGTTTTTCTTCCCCCCCCCCCACCCCATTGTACTTGTTTTCCTTCTGTCCTTTTCTTTTCTTTTCTTTCTTCTTAATGTGTTTCCTTTCATTCAGTTTAGTTTCAAGTCGTCAAAATTTGCGGCTTGTTTGACATTCTTAGCTTAAAATGTAACAAATACGGTCTAAGCTTTTATATAAAAAAAAGCAAATTTTGCTTGATAACAGGTTTGGCTGTGGACAGAAACGAGTCCGTTTTAGGCGGCAAATTAAGAGTGAACGCTGCCAAAAGTGGAAAAAGAGAAAAAGCCTAGGTTTGTGTTTCTGCAACGGTTTTGACATGTGCAAGTTATCGGGAGAAGGTGAATACAGCGAATGAAATTGTTTTGAGCGCTATAGCGCCGTTAGTTTGTCAGAACAGGAAGATGTCCATATCAGGAGCCGGTCAATATTAGGAGCCCTTCCCATTTGTATTTGTTTTCATATTTCCGTTTGCAACCCCTCCACAGCAGTAAATAACGGCACGAGTATGCACACTTCGGTAATTCGGTAATTATTTGTTCATCTGAAAGCACAAAGAGATACGTACATCCAAAAATAGCATACACACTTATCTTTGTATCAAATACTGAAAGGCATAAATTCTGCAAATAGTGCATTGAACGATTTTGCTCTCAAACGAAAATCAGATCGAACCTGTAATTTGTAGTTGACATCTTGAGTGTTGGAGCAAATGTTTCACGCTGTCAGCGTGCGCTTTGCAGTATTGCTGATCCAGCCACAGCTCACTGTGCTAATAAAGACAATGGGCTGAACGGGAGACAATAACGTAAAAAAGATAGTGTATGGCCCTATAAAATGCAACTGGCTGTTTGGCTGTATCCAGATATCGCAATCATGCCACGACTTGATGAAGGAGAGAGACAGCAAGAGATTGGGATGCTCAAAGCCGGCCAAAGCATTGAACGTGAAGAACACTGAACGTTTTCCGAAATCATTGCGCTTGGACTCAGTCACTTTTTTTGAAAAATTGTCATTTCATGATGTTCTATTCAAAATCAATTAAGCGAAGGTTTATAAACACTAAAATGGCCAATAAATAAAATATTCAAACATTGAAAACATTCACCACTGAGTTGATTTTTTGTGATTTTTTAAAGTTCCGTTTGCGGAATTTATGCCTCTCGGTATACATATCACATGCTATAGAATGATAGAGATGCGTTTTTATATGAACACAATACTTACAAGAACCCTTGGACCGAAGAATCAGTGATGACAGCAACAGAACACACACCATTACAGGGTTAAAAAACTGCATATCTCTTTTGCTTCAAACACGTTGTTGACAATAATGTTTCGACAGTTACTGCACACTTAAGATACTGTTAAACATTACATTGCGAACGCCAAGAAGAAGAAGAAGTTAAACATTACATTTTCTTTAGACGATCCGGAACACACCCGAACATAAAAATACAGTCGCACCTGTCTATAAAGAAAACCAAGTATCGTTCCAAATTGATCGTTATAGAGAGGCTGTAAATATGTTTAGGTGCATTCTGAAGAAAAAAAAGTAAAATTAATACAAACTCACACTAGATTCTTGAACGGACAGATGAGCAGGTGGTCGTTAACAAGAGGTGGTCGCAATGGAAGGAGTGGCTGTATTTTTCGGGGACAACTGCTTTAAATGATGAAGATCAGCTAGCCAAGTGGACTACATCATCAGGGAAGATACTCTATCATACGATTATAATCACACAACATAAACACTTCCGACAAAAGGAAATGTAAACAATTGAGATGTTACGACATGTCAATACAGTGATCAATGCTGTTTAACGCCTAAGCTTGCCCCCCCCCCCCCCCCCCCCCCAAAAAAAAAGCACCATTGTGTGCAACAACAAATAAATGCACATACATGCCTGTGTTTATTCAAACTTCTGTAGAAGGAAAACAATTGGTCAACACACCTTAATGAGTGTAGATTCCTGTTAAAAGTTCACGTGAAAATATCAGGTGATTGCTGTCGGCTTTGTTGTCGTTGAAGTATTGGTTGTAGACGTTGTATTCGCACCAGCAGCAGCAGTAGTATAAGTAGTCGTATATAGTGGTAGTAGCAGTGTTTACAATAGTAGTAGTAGGAGGAGGACGAGGACGAGGAGTAGACGAAATAGTAGTAGAAAGAGTAGTTGTAGTAGGAGACGAAGCAGTCATTGTCATATTAAATATAGTACCTAGTAACAGTTCACGAAGAACAGGTCACAGAACCCAAACGATGTAGAACAACGCTTTAGTAATTGGCAAACAAACAAAGTACTCGTCTGTCTGTTCGTGTACAATGTGTATCCACGGTGCTCTGTTTTCTCTGAGTCATCTACCCTGGGTGAAAATGATATATCATTATTTCTGGTTAAGAGGCGAATGTACAGTAGCTGTCACATCTTTCTCCTTCAAAATCGGTTCTATATTTTTCTTGGACAATCACGAACAATGTCTGGTCTGTTTGGAACTGGTTGTCACCCACCGTGGGTCCTCTGAGGCATACACCAGATGTGCTTCATAACGTTCAGATAACGTAGATATCAGCCTGCTCACTGACCTATGCCGAAGCGGTATGTCTTCTTACAGGCCAACACGATTTGGCATGATCGTTCTTTACACCCCCGGTATAGGGGTGTGTATAGGATTCGGTCGATGTGTTTGTTTGTGTGTTTGTGTTCGCATATAGATCTCAAGAATGAACGGACCGATCGTCACCTTTAAGCATGACAGTTCACCCACTCTCACAATATTCAGATCATTGTCCAATAGAGTTGAATATTGTTGCATCTCCCTTTCATAAAAAAAACAAAGAAATATTGTTCACCCGATAATTCAAGTTTTAAAACATCATATGAGAATAGTGTTAAAAAAATGAATATAAGTGGGATAATCTATCAGAAGAAAAATTCAAAAAGGCAATTACAATGCCATGGATACAAGACCAACTTCTTCAAATTGAAAATCAAGTGAACAGCTACTTTCAAGATAATACAACGGCTTCTGTGGATAAGGTAAATGAGATAGTGAATGAATTTACAGATATAATGAGCTCAGTTGCCAATATCAGCCTGAGTAAGAAAAATAAACAAAATAAACGTAAGAAAAAGGAAAACAAGAAATGGTTTGACATGGACTGTTACAGACAAAAAAAAAGAAATTAAATCAATATTAAATGCATTAAATAGACAACCATATAACCAATATATTCGAGAAAAATATTTTGCCAAACGTAAAATATATAACAGGTGTATAAAAGAAAAGAAACGCAAATACAAAAATATTTTGGTAAATAAATTAAATGACGATCTCAATAAGGACCCATCTACAGCATGGAGAACCTTAAAGGAATTACAAACGATGGGTGAGCGAATTACACATAAACATCATATAAGTACTTCAAAGTGGATTTCTCATCTTGAAAATATTATTGGGAAGGACATTGAAGTAAAAGAGGAACAAAGAAAAAAAATAAAAGATGAATTAGATAACATAGGACAATGTTATCATGTTGGTTCATCAGTTATGGATAGAATAATTTCAGATAAAGAAGTTAAAGAAGCGTGTTTGCATCAAAAGAACAAAAAGTCCCCGGGAAAAGATGGAATAACTAATGAGATGATAAAAACGAGTCTGCCAAAGACAATGATAATTATCAAAAATATATTCAATATGATATTTTCAACAGGCATATATCCAGATAATTGGAAGAATGGTATAAATATTCCATTGTATAAAAACGGTAATCCATTAGATGTTAATAACTATCGTGGAATAACACTAACAAGTACATTAGGAAAAATATTTAGTACAATCATAAACACAAGAATTAACTTGTATCTAGATAACGAAAATATATTAATCAAAGAACAAGCTGGCTTCAGAAAAAAATACAGAACAACGGATCAAATATTTATTATTAAAAAAATTATTGATCAAGCTTTGAATGTTAAAAATGGTAGACTCTATGGATGTTTTGTTGATTTTCAAAAGGCATTTGATAATGTTTGGCACGATGCATTAATACAAAATTATTCCGAACCGGAATTAAAGGAAAATGCTATAACATAATCAAAGATATGTATACAAATGCTTCAATTTGTGCAAAATCGGAGGATAGATACAGTAGAGAAGTTATGATTAAAAAAGGAGTGCATCAGGGCAGCACATTAAGCCCAACTTTGTTTAATATATTCATCAACGATATTACTCAAAATTTGCTGGATAATGATTCTCCAAAAATTGAGGCTTTTTCGACGTATCGAATCCCATGTTTATTATATGCAGATGATTTAGTTGTTTTTTTCAGTTTCAAAGAAAGGACTACAAAGGAAACTTGATCATCTTAATGAATACTGCAATAAATGGGGAATGAAAATAAATAAAACTAAAACGAAAGTAGTGTTTTTTTCTAAAGTGAACCCTAAGGTGCACATTTCCTTTCGTTTTGGAGAGGATATTATAGAAACGGCTGAAGAGTATAAATATTTGGGAGTAATTTTACACAAGCGTGGACATTTTATTAGAGCTCAAGATCATTTGAGTAAACAAGCAAACAAAGCGCTTCATACACTTCGTCGAACATTTAGAAGGACTGATATTAATTTCGATATTATATCACAACTTTATGATAGTTTGATTATGCCAATATCAACATACGCAGCAGAAATTTGGTTCCCACATAGGTTGAAGGGAAAGAAAGAACTAGATCTCAACGATTTATTTAAGGAATGTCTGTCTAATAAATTCAGTCATGAAATGTTACATTCGAAGTTTTGTAGACAGTTTCTTGGTGTACATAAAAAGGCTATGGTATTGCCAGTGTTAGGCGAATTAGGAAGATATCCAATTACCTTAAAGATAATTTGTCAGGTCATTTCTTACTGGATACACATATTAGAACGCCCAAAAACATCTCACTTAAGTATGTTATATGACCACATGTATAATTTTGCACATGATAACAACCCATGGATATCGTTTGTGAAACAAATACTACACACTTTAGGATTAGATCACGTTTGGAAAAATCAATTTACCTTTAGTGGAAAAAGATCGAAACATGTTCTATTGCAGAAGTTAGAAGGAAAATATATGCAATTTTGGACAGAAAAAGTAAACAGTTCTTCCAAATTAGAATTTTACAGGATTGTAACAAAGGAATATGAAACTGCTTCATACTTAACCAATGATATTGATTTTAAATACAAACAGGCATTGTGTAAACTTAGAATAAGTGCACATGACTTGAAGATTGAAAAAGGCCGATATGATAATACGCCAAAAGAAAACAGATTATGTCAACGTTGTGGAGTAATAGAAAATGAATTACATATGCTAGATACATGTATTTGTAGTGGAGGAGTGGAAGGGTAGTAGTAGAATACACGAAGCCCAAGTCCAAGCGTCTTGTTTCAACTTTTTATTCAAGAAAACAATGCAAGGAAACGTAGAGGCCGAAGGCGAAACCCGTAGACAGCAAAGCAAGTGTAGTGTCGTGTTCAGCTGCTAGGAGCGAATGCATGCTTATGCCGGTGTCCGGCTTATACTTATAGCCCCGGCGCGGACTGCACAGAAAGCACCGTCCGCCGAGAATAAAAATCGCCTGAATACGGCCAGAAACACGGAATCTGTGTTTCTTACACATGCTTTACCCTACGTTATTTAAACAAATACATAACCAACCATAACAAACAATACATCAAATTAAAGCTACGACCTTTAGCTTTCCATTGCAATAGATCACATTTCGTAAAGACTTATATTTATTTAGTAGGATGCAAAAACAATGGTCCTAGTGAAGGCACTGAACCAACTTCAGTGCGGAAAATTACAAAACTCTCTAAACTGGAATAATGGACAAACTCATAAATCATACAGATAAAAAGAAGAACCCTAGACAAACATCATGATATGCGTTACTTAGGGGAAAATTATACATTGACTTAGTACGAAGCGGTAAAGTCCGAAAGTAAATGGAATCGGCTAAATTCCTGCGCGAGTACCTGTCTGCATAAATTAGCAATCTTTGCAGAGGAACCAAGCATCACTCATTACAACCAAATCATTATAAACAAACTAAAATCATAAGCAACATAGGTACGGGATATGTAATAGTGATACAAAAATGACAAAACAATGATTGAAAAGACAAAGGTGACTTTTGTGAGAATCAATTTCTCCCGACGATACATGAAAACCGGTCAAGGTCAGAGTGACGCTTTGGTCAGTTCGAAGCATTATCGTAAATAACACAATAATATGCAGCCATCCAGCCTAATCAGTGACTTCTATGCAAACCTAAATATAATTAGGACCGTATCAAAGATAAAAGGGACTTTGAAAGATAGAAGTTAGGTAGATATATAAAGAAAGGTATTGTATTAGAATTTGCGCCGGCAAGGTGCGCGCGCATCATCGTATCGTCTGCTATGGGATGGGTTATCCCGTTTGTACTGTACACAAGGCTGTTTCGCTATGCGATGATTAGAGTGTTTAGGGTAGCGAAGTGCACTTTGCTACATCCCCCCCAACTCTTTTACATATCAGCGGCCGCGCTGATTTGAAGAAAAACAGGAAAGCCTAAGGGCTGAATTTATCAAACCATCTTAGATTATCCAAAAAGAGAAAAATTGCGAAAACTTTGCCTATGACTTTCACATATGTCACTGAGAAAATCGACAGTTACAAAAACATGTTCTCGTGATCAGTACCAGCTTTGCTAAATCAAAAGTGAGGCCTGCATTTTACAAAGTGTCTCTCATATGATCAAAGTACTGCGTCAAAAACATAAAAGTGCAAACAATCAGGAATTTCATGGGAAAACATTCCTACAATTATCAAATTTTCTCCACTGAGAAAAAGTAACACAATGTCAACACTACCATACAAAAATGCAACCTTCATCCCCATCAACCCGTTTAGTTGATAATATAGGATTTCTCTTTCAATGTGTGTTCTTGTATGCACAAGCTCAACACTTCACAAAAACTCTCGCTCACGGCTTTACAGTAAAGGCATCTTACTATATCACCACGTCATGAGTTAGATACGAGTTCATTACCCAAAATATATGTGTCAATCATAATTCCCGTTCATCAATTGTGGGGGTTTCTGCGCCTAAATCGTAAATAGGTAGCTTTACGGGCCAATGGCACTGAGGGCTTAACTTTGGACTTTTAACCGACTACTACTCAGACCTTACTGATCTCCAGAAATAATATGTGATGAAAACGGGGAAAAAATCTCAACGATACACATGGGTTACGATACACTCGCGAGTTTTATGTGCAAAACATTATTTAGCCCAGTTGAATGCTAGTACTAGTAGCATTGTTCTTTAGCTGAATCAGTCAAATTCAGGCTACCGAGTAAACGATCATTCAAAAAATAAAATCAAGTTAATTGTTACCTTGCATGCAAGCAATTCGTTGTGACCGGCGAGGTGCTGGTACCGGTTGAGCAACAGGTGCAGGAGGAGGCACAGCAACCACAGCCGGACCCGCAAGAGCCGCAGGTCTGGGCCTTGGAAGTGTGATCCAGAGTTCGTCATCACTGTCACTCTCAGAGTCTGTTTCACTCGGCACTGAGGTAGCCGAAGACGGTGTATCCTCGTCTTGATTGTCAAGAGTCTCGGAGGCTGGCAGCAAGTCCTTTCTATTGACCGCTCGCTCCGCGCCACCAGCTAAAGGCGCGACGAGGTAGACGTGCTGATGTTCAGCGACGCGGCAGGTCACTCTGTAGATGTCTGGCTTTCAATAGTCCTGGATTTTGTTGCGCCCCAGGACCCGGTTCCGCAGGTAGACGTGGTCACCAACGTTGAGGCCGTGGTCTGCAGCGCGTCTGTCAGTGAGCGCTGTCCTCTTGACCACCGCCTGTTGAAGGTGGTCAAAGGCCTTCTGATGAGCCTCTGTCAGACGCAGGCGATGCTGCCGCACCCAGTCGATGGTGCCGCTGGCTGCCGGGGCTGGGAAGCCCAACATGTCGTCAACGGGCAGCCTGGGTTGTTGTCCGAAGAGCAGGAAGTGTGGTGCGAAGCCCGTGGACGCATGGGGTGTGTTGTTGTAGGCCTGGACCAGCTCCGGGAGATGAAGGGGCCACCTGGTCTTCTGCTCGTGGTGCAGGGAGCGTAACAGGTTATGCATTGACCTGTTAAACCGTTCGCACTGGCCGTTGCCCTGCGGATGATACGGTGTGGTGCGACTCTTTTTGATGCCGTACATGTCGCAGAGTTCCTTTATGAGTTTGGATTCAAAGTCTCTGCCCTGGTCACTGTGGATTCGCTCCGGAACCCCAAAGCGCTGGAACCAGTTGTTGACCAGGACTTTCGCCACCGTCGCAGCTTCTTGATTCCTGGTGGGAATCGCCTGTGTGAACTTGCTGAAGACATCAGTGAGGACGAGGACGTTCTCGCGGTTGTCGCTGGCGATTTCTAGCTTGGTGAAGTCCACGGCGAGGACCTGAAGAGGGCGGCTGGCCAGCAGAGGCGTAGAAGTGGTGTGGGTCGTCGAGGGGAGACGACCCATACAGCAGCGCTGACAGTTGTCGAGGTACTGCTTCACCTGGCTGTACATTGCTGGCCAGTAGACCCGGGACCGAAGAAGTTGCATGGTTCTGTCGTA